>NC_090797.1:10387500-10550000 GCF_040054535.1 Antennarius striatus
TTGACTGGTGGAGGTGCTGGTTGACTGGTGGAAGGGCTGGTTGACTGGTGGAAGGGCTGGTTGACTGGTGGAAGGGCTGGTTGATTGGTGGTTGACTGGTGGAAGGGCTGGTTGACTGGTGGTTGACTGGTGGAGGGGCTGGTTGACTGGTGGAAGGGCTGGTTGACCGGTGGAAGTATGAATTGCTTGCAAAAGCATTGATGGACGGCTCTGTCCATCGTTGTCCAATCACATTTTCAGTTGATTTTCTATGAATTTTGCTATGAACACCTCTACTGTCATCCCAACTAGAATGGGAATCCCAACACCCTCATGGTGTTAACGGGATTCAGGAAGCAGTGCAGATAGGGCTAACTTTGGTCAACCGTTTGTTTTCCGTTGGGGTGACACCCACTGAACCCATGTGGGTGGTTAAAGCCCCTTTACATCCATGTCAGACCTTAAAGACCAGGCTGGATGCAGCTGACACGGGATGTAAATTTGAAATAAGCAGATTGTGCCACTTTTCTACATGAGCCTATATGGATTATACAGGGAGAGTGGGATGCAGTCATCACACATTAACATTAAATATTAACATGCAATGTGGCATTTAGGGCACATTACAGACTTGGCTGTGCATATACGTATAGTATATACTGTAAGTACACTTATACACCAGATCTCTAGCAAAATCCAAATAACAACTCATACACTTTAACATACGGTTTACTTTAAGTAAACTATGGTCTGCACACTGCCAACACGCTACCATTCAGAGGAAGATGTGCAGCTACAGTGTAGGATTGGTTCATAAAGGTCACATAACACACAGGCAAATGGACACATGGAGCACAGATAAGTACTGCAGATACAAGTGTGCTTTACAACGGATAATATTCATACTATCAGTGATGGGACATTTACTTGAATATGACCGTGTGTGTCACAGCTTTGTGTCTTTATGTGTCACATTCGCTTCTGTTTTCCTATTTGAACAATCATCCGTTTAAAGCTCTATTTTCCTCTGTTGGTACCAAACTTTGATCTTTAACAAACCATTCTGGAGAGCCTTTGAATTGTCGGGCAGAGGGGGAGATGAAAATATTGCTTTATTCTAAAGGAGATAAAACATTTATGTTCTGTAAAAGAAATAATAGTTAAAATGTTAAGTGATTATTCCATATACTGTATATAGATGCTACCAGTTAATGTTGATTTTGAGCCTTACCAATACTTCTAATTGACAAATCATAGATAGAAATTTAAAAAAAGTTCAAACTCCAGCATGAATTAAATGTCATGAACTCATTACTTACAAGCAACGGCAGTCGCATCCCTTATTTAAAGCTGCCTCAGACATGCCTCCATGCGCTACAACATTTACATGTTAATAGAAGAGTTTGGAAAGCTTGGAGCAAACTGAACTGCTTTTTCGATCCTGCCGTGGCAAGAAGTCAAGATGTAGAATCAAGTATTCCAAAACGCAACATCCACCTACTCACAGAGTAACTACTGGCTTGTCAGTAAAGAATTTAATGGAAGATCAATGAAGTTATCTGCAAACTTGCAAAAGTAAAAGTGTTTTCCATATGTTATCGTCTGGTCTTTTAAAAACTGGGCGATCGCCGAGGAGTAATTCCTATTCCATCCTGTTTCTCAGTGTCGTTGAAGCGACTCGGTGACAACTGTTAACATTTTTAGCTGTATTTTATATCTTTTGATAACATAATAGTGGGACAAATGAAAGTCGCCACACAACTCGCAAACTAATTCATCTTGCAGCTATTATACAGCATAAAAAACATTCCTCGGTCTCTCCATGGGAATGGCAGAAAAGAGAGGAAAATTACAAAAAGGGAAGGAAAAAACAACAGGGCCGTGCAAATGAGACGAGTTTATGAGAAAGCTGAACGGATAAATCATGGATTCCACCGATTTGGTCATGGGACATGGTGCTGAATAGAAGTCAATGGGCAGATGCCAAAACACTTGGGCCTGTCTAATATTTGGGAGTCAGTAACAGCAGGCCTTTATGTGGGATGATCTTGACTCACACAAACACACACCGTCACACACACACACACACACACACACACAAACCTATTCATATGATGTGTGTGCCACACAGGAAACGTACAGATGCATTTATAATGTGAAGAAACACACTAATAAATATCTCCTCTACCAACGTCAACACTAGAACACAAACACACACACACACACACACACACACAATATGCTGCAGGACGGTCAAACTGGGGGAGGTCACAATAGCTTCGCTATGGAAGCCCCGGCTGATTCATGAACTTGAAGCCTTTGTCCTTACTTAATGCCTCGCCGGGAGGCCAAGAGCACACACGGACACACACAAACACACACACACCATCAGGAGAACCACAGGACCCTCTCTCCTCTTTATAAACCCCTTTATGCTCCTGTATTGAACAAAAGCTGAGGCACTGCAAACACACACTCACACACGCACACACACACACACACGAACACACACACCATTCATGTCCTCATATCGCTCATCTGAACTGGGAAGAATGGCAGAAAGGAGTTTCATCCCCACTGATTGTCTCGTGCGAGACCGGAGAGAAGAGAACGCCACGTTGAAAAGCAGCGAAAAACAATTCAATAAGAAAAGTGACTTGAATGCGCTTTCATCAAGCCAACAATGGTCGGCCCCACAATAGGCCTCAGGTTTGCCCCATGACACTGTCTGTTTCTCATGTGGCACAAAGGAAAAAATGTTGATATTCCACTTGTCGACTTCAAGCACGGCAAAGTTAACCGACACAATGACACTCAGATAACTGTAAAGAATCAGAAATGAAACTGTTTTCTTGGATAAACACGAAGTATGAGCTCTCAGTCTCTTTTCAGAGTGTAACTGGTACAGGAGGACATTGTTTCTTTCTCGGTGTTGTGATATTTCTGTACTGATACTGTCTGAATGCTGAAGGATTTTTTTTATTTATTTTTTTTTACATAAAGGAGGAGGTGCAGCATTAAAAACACTCACACAAGTTCAAAATCTTTTCAGGTTCAAGGCAGATTTAGTCACATAAGCATGATGTTGACTTCTCTTTAGAAAATGCTGACTGTGAATTTAGGGGCTTCTACTTGACAAATACAGGGGGGGAAAAAAACTTGTTTTCTTTCTTACCCATCTGAACACTCTCTTTAGAGAATATAAAAAAAGAAGAAGAAGAAGAAAATCTCCCTTTCAACTCTCTACCCGTTTCATTTAATTTGACTTCCCTTTCCCAGCGTGAGAAGAATGATCTTGACAAACAATGGCTGTGAGAGTCCTGCTGCACTTCACGTTAATTTATACGACTACTAATTACCTTCCAAGGATGGAAATCACAAAGACGTCCGCCAGCTCCCACGCTAGGGCTGTGAACCTGCTGCTGCGTGAGTCCAGAAACCCCCCCGAAGGGATGCGGTCACATGTCCATCTGATGACATTCAAGGGTCGTATATGTCCATGTTGATGTTTATGGTGTGTGTGCATGTGCATTTGACTTAACCCCACCCCCAAACAAACACACACACACACACACAGATAGCAAAGCAGTGGAAGGATTAGGTAAGGAGAAGGATGGGCTGGGCTGATGGACAGATGAACGGAAGCCTGCCTCGATCCCTCCCCTCTCGCTCCTTCTTCTTGGCAGAACGTATCCGCCCTTCCCATTGTCACCCGCTGGAGTGTACGGAGGGGAGAGGGCGCAGCGGCCACTGTGTGTGTGTGTGTGTGTGCTCGTGTAGCACAATGGCCTTGCCTAAGTGCTGTCCTATAAAATGCCTCAGTGCTCTCTAAAAGCTGGATTCCCTCCTTGCCTTGAAAATAGATGAAGTGCTGTGTGTGCATGTGTGAGCACACATCTGTGTATGTCTTGTGTGTGTGTGTGTGTGTGTGTGTGTGTGTGTGTGTGTGTGTGTGTGTGTGTGTGTGTGTGTGTGTGTGTGTGTGTGTGTTAGGTGACATCTGTCATTGAGTTGGCATTTTCAGTATGGAAAGCAGTGCCTTGGAGCAGCGAGCACGCTCAGCCATAAAAACACCATTCTAGTTGACCTCAGGGTTGCCAGCAGGGCTGTAAACCTGCTCACTGCCTGTGTATGTGTGAGTGTGTGTGTTTATTCACAAGATTGGCATACAGGCGTTTAGATTAAGGTGGTGAGGTATAGAGGTTGACCCCACAGCTGCACTCTGACTCCGTAAAGAAACAATATCGCTGTTTGCTGACCAAGATGGCGCCACTACCGGGAGAGATGAGTGACCACCAGAGGCTCACAATCAATTCAATTTTGTTCAATCCTATTACAAGGGCTTTTACCAGTGAAACTTCAAATATACTGGAAAAGCACAATCTACGAAACCAAGACAGTTAAGTGGAAGGAAACCCACACCATTGCTACTGGAAAACCCCCAGAACAAGAGCAAAAGGACATTAAACGGAAAGTTCATAAGTTGCAAAAAAAAAGAAGAAGCATGTGTAACATTAACAAAGGATATATCTGTTAGACTCAGTATCAGTTGTTTTATAGAATTAGATCAGTCTTGTAGATGTTGGGTACTTTCTTTGTTGCTTTGATTATTTATTTTAAAGCAGGATGGATTTATTATCAGACTATTAATTATTTCAGCTACTGTCAATAATAAAAAAAAAATTAAAAAAGAAGACCCGTTGGGTCCAGAAAAACTAATCGAATTAGTGGCTGTCCTTAAAAAGTTACAGCATACTTAAAAAAAAAAAAAAATTGGAAAAAAAAATTAAAAATATAACAATCAGCATTTTGTTGTTTATAAATGAAAAAAACAAAACAAAAAAAACATACAGTATGTGCTGCGTGAGCACTTTTTGACAGCATGAAACGTAGACGAGGGTGAACGTGTCTGGTGATGATTCACTTCAGTGGATTCTTTCCAGTTTGGACACACGCAGAGAAAAAAAAAAATCATGCGCAACATTGAAATTAAAAGTAACTTTAAAAAAGGGTTCTTTCAAGGCGCTTTCTTTTGTTCATGAACCCATTGTGAACTGCACACTGCCCCTCAACAGCTCACATCATGTAGGCCAAATGCAACATCTGAAGGTTTCTGCTGTGTTTCTGTCTATTCACAGCAGAGGTCACGGCAGAAGAGAAACTACAGAAAGTACCACAGGCTGTGGAGCTCCGGTGATGGGTGGTTAAAGCAGAGGGTCAACACACTGATCCAGCTATGGAGAGGAGAGAGGAGAGAGGAGGAGAGAGGAGAGAGGAGGAGAGAGGAGAGAGGAGAGAGGAGGAGAGAGGAGAGGCTGAGTGTCTGGTGAAAGTCCAGGCCAGTGGAGGCACCACTCCAGGGGCCGAGAGGAACATCTGTGCCCCATTTAGTGATCTGTCACCTCATTTTAATCCCCTTTATTTTTCTTCTTAGTTATAAAAAACTACCTATCTATATCTTTCAACCCCCTTCCCCCCACTCCAGGGATTAAAGTTAAAGGTTTGGGAAGGTGGAGGAACCCTTTATTCCAGTATATCTGCAAAAGTCATGCTCTTCAATGTTTATTACACTCATAGTCAGTGTAGAAACAAAGGATAAAAAAAATTTCAAGCATAAAAAAGGACAATGGCAGACATCAAACTAAGGTTATCTGTGTGTCATCACTGCAACAGTTACGACTTTGTTACCAGTCAGAATATTGATGACAAGCGGGGCGACTCTGCTTCTGGTGAGATGTAATCTGACAAATGAATGGGCTTGGCATGACTGTGAAACTCTCAGCCATTCTTCTTGTGTATCTACTGAAGGTTGTGTCAGTTTGAGCTCATTTTGACTCTATCATCTCTATTTTATGGAAGGGTTTCAGGACCATGTCTGTCTTCACACTGCTGGGGTAAAAGATGATCACAATGCCTTCATATGTTGTGCAGAGGTCACGGGTTAAATGGGAAGACCAGGGGGCTGCCCAGGTGTGTGTGTGTGTGTGTGTGGGTGTTCAGGTGGATCAGTGTGGGTGTGTGTGTGTGTGTGCGTGTGTGTGTGCACTTGTGTTGCCTTCTCTCTTGGGTTCACTACCGGCTGTCCTCTCGACCTCATGCCTCCCACGATGCTCTGGACTCTGCTCTCATCATTCCACGTAATGACACATACACACACTCGAGCACGAACCGCTCACCCAGCCACTTGGAGTCCAGACACACACACACACACACACACACACACAAACACACACACACACACACACACATGCTTACACACAACGCAGTGTCATGGCATTCTTATCTTCATTCTTCCTCCCTGTCACTCCTGAAGACTTTATTAAAGGTGGTGGTTGGTGGTTTGTTTGTGCGCCTGTGTAGTGTTGTGTGTGTGTGTGTGTGTCTGTGTGTGTGTGGTGGTGAGTGTGTATCTCCAGGGTAGCAGGTGGCCGCTGGTGTAAGACAGGAGATGAATGGAGAGAGTCGGAGCGCGGTGGAGCATGGTTGGGCCAGGCCATGGGGGACAACATGGCTAGTCATTTATTAGAGGCCAACACACACGTACACACACACACACCCGTTGCACGTGTGCAGCCAAATCCGATTCCTCCCGTAAAACACACTTGTACACACATTTTCTGTCACAATACATATGCAAATACAAATACACAAGTGTACGTTCTCCCAACGGCTGAAACAGCATGCATGCACGCATGCATACACACATATCACACACACACACACACACACACACACACACACACACACACACACACACACACACACACACACACACACACACACACACACACACACACACATATCACACACACACTGACCTAGTATCTACCAGTCCATTCATCTAGCCAAAGTAGAACAACACTAGCCACAGACATAAAACTATATCTTTAAAACTTAAGCCATTGGTATGTGCATGTGTGTGCGTGTACCCGTGTGTGTGTGTGTGTGTGTGTGTGTTGCCTGTGTGTGTGTGATGTCTAGCTCAGGGCTTGCCTTTGTTAAGTCAAGCCTCTCATTCCGTTTCAAGATGTTTATCGTTTTCTGACCCATTTTGTGTCTTTGGCCCCTTGTTCACATCACTCCTGGTGTTAATGTTCCTACATCCTATGTGTGTGTGAGTGTGTGCGCATGTGTGTGTGTGTGTGTGTGTGTGTGTGTGTGTGTGTGTGTGTGTGTGTGTGTGTCATTGATCCAGCTGGAAGCAGTGTGCGAGCATGTGTGTTAGAGAGAGGGAGACAGAGAGAGCAGTAATATTCTGGGCCTTTCATAATGATTAAAGCCTTCATTAAATTTTCATCCCAACCTGCTGTTTGCTGCTAATGGCCTTTGTGAGCCACACAGCCAAACAATAGCTAGCTGGGCACAGAAAAAGGATTTCTATCTCGAGTTCAATACCACCCCTTGCCCCCCCCCCATTCCCACCCCCCCATTCCCACCCCCACTCCCTTGCTTCTGCCTCCCTCCATCTTTTCTCAGCATCCCTTTTCTTCCTGTACTCTTTTATTTCTTCCGTTCTCTTTTACTTGGCCTGGGTTTTTGTGTGTGTATGTACGTGTGTGTGTGTGTGTGTGTGTGTGTGTGTGTGCGATGGGTCTGGAGGCGCTGGGGCCTTTTGTTAGCGTGTTTCATTTGAACGTAGGGCAGATAATGCTCCGGGTTGGTTTGGACGCACCACTGTGGCACTCTGCTAATGGGGTCTGTGAAGACACTGCTCTTTCTCTCCTCCGTCGCTCTCCCGTCTTTCCTTCTGCCTCTCTCTTCCTTCTCTCTGCACTGGCTGACTCATAAAGATCCATTATTGTTGTTGTTTTGTGTTTTTTTTTCCTGTGCAGCCAGATCATGAGGTCTAGCGAAGCAGCAAACAACACAGAACACACCTCAATTACAACTCGGATCAACCAACAACCCAGTTTTTCTCCCTTTTTTGTCAAATGTGCCACAACAGACCTCTCTATTGACTGGAATAAAAACAACCAGGCGCTGAGAGCTGACCAGCAGTCTCCACCGCTTTGAAAACCTTACAGGAAAAAGCCTGGAAAATAAGTTTAGCACATCGCAGCTTGAACTGAAAGCCTGTTGATGTGCTGTCGGCATACGAGCACACACACACACATATACACACACGCACACAAACGCCCCAGCCTTAAAAGACAAATTCACAGTGCACTGCTGCACTCTCTCACCTTTTGGGCACAAGGCTGCACACTGCAAACAGCGATGTGTGAATAGAAGCCGTAGCGCACAGCAGTGGAGATTTAGAAGATAAAGGGAGAGTATGAATGAGTATAAGGAGATCTAACGGTTGTTATTGCATGAATCTGCTTTAGAGGTGCTCGTAGGTCGACTTGGTTCTAGGAAACAAGACCTGACCAGGGACTCAGAGGTAGACATGGTCCCAATTAAATGTACCCAGGTCAGTTGGGTTCTGCTCACCGCCTAGGGACTTGGATCAGTCTCAATATGACTAATATATAAGTGGATCCAAATGGATTTGAGTGTACTAATACGCAGATTAAAGTTAATGTGTACTCCTAGCTCTAGTTTATGAGTAAATAAAGGGGTTCAAACTTTGGACGTGGACCAGAGGTTAAAATCTCCACTGTGTTTAAAGTCAGTTGTCAAAATCAATTCTGAGGTTTGATTTCTAACAAAAACCTTTTGAGTCTACAAGAGAGAAACGTGGACAATTATTTGTTCTTCTTGTATTTCTGCTCTTTCAGTGGTTTCTTCATCAACGCTGTGATGAAACTTAATGTAAGGACAGGAAGATCGCAGCCGGAATCACGTGAAATCAACACTGATCAATACTGATTATCATGACTTTGATATTTGATGATAATTATAACATGATATTACTTTGATATTTTTACAGAAAGTATTATTTAAGAAAGCTACATATAATAGCATTGGTATGGCACTAACGCCATTCTAGTACAAGGCTGAACTCGGAAGTTAAAAGGTTGCAGCACCATGTTACCTGAGAATAAAATATATATATATAACTATATTATCCAACCAGATGGGCACCTGTTGGTAATCTCCTTATTGCATCAACTGTATTACAACATTTCATAGTTATTGAAGCTCCCGTTTATCTACCAAATTGAAATTAGAGTTGGCCAGGGGCTGAATTTATTTCTCAAACAATTAGCCTAAGGCTAAACTTGAGAAGGAAAGGCAGAGACTGACTGAGCTAAGCTATCTAGCCTTTGGCAAAAATCTGGTTCAGCCTCTTCAGGAGTGTGTGGAATGCTTATTTAAGGTGTGAGAGAGTGTCACCCCTTTGATATAAAGCCTGGAATCATCTCCACACACGCCACACACATGTGAGCACACATCTTATTTGTCAGGTTGTCATAAATATGCAAAGCGTGGGGGGACAATAGGCCACAGCGGCTGATGCAGGAAGGACAAAAGCTGGCCTCTCATCTGAATGTGTATGGGTTCATAACAGAGAGCTGTAGAGAAAACAACACGGGAAGAAAGAGGAAGAGAGAAGGATATCCGAGTGTGATAAAAGAGCGGCGTGGAGCCAGAGAGATGGAGGGGAGTTGAGGATCATACATCTGGCCACACAAGCGTCGCCTTTCATCACTGACCTTCTGGCTCGTTCTTGATCAGCTCCTCCATCTTCCGTTGTTTCAGTGTGTCCACAACGTCTGCCAGGCTGCCCTTGCGTCTCTCGGGAGTCCCTAAGGTACCCGTGACCGATCCCCCGTCACTGCAGGGTCGCCCGACGCCTCCGCCTTCTTCTTTGCCTGGTGAGGTAGCATTGTGCTGGGGGTAAGGACTCAGAGAGCTCCCCTTGATGCCATCCTGCTCCTGGTGGAAAAAAGAAGTAAAGTTATTTAAGTTTGAAAGCTGACATTTAAGAAATAAATAAATAAAAAAACTGCGGGAAAAAAATCTAAGGAGGTGTGAGAGGAGGCACTGGCGTAGACCCACTCATTATCTCCATCGTCAGTTTTCTCTTGCTCGCTTTATTCTCTCCATCTCCCCTTCTCATAGCTCAATGCAACCAACTGTCATCCCTGGCCAACTGCATACTTCTCCTTCTTCTCCCTTCTCTCCCCTCACATCCTCTGGAATCTGCATTTGACTGACTTGGAGGTACTTGACAGAATGAGCAGATGAAACAGCAAAAGACTCCGATCACTCTCAGTTGCACTAACTCTTCATTACAAAGCCTTAAACAGCTTGGCTTTGAGGGATGTCCAATGCCACCGTACCCAAATCTCAATCCCAAGTTTCTGCGCTTTGCTACTTTTGTCCAAAGATGTGTGACAATTAATGCTGAGGATGCAACTCCATCAAACAAGAAAAATCACAAAAAAAAATGCATGCCTTTTCAGAAAACAAAGCTTTGGAATGGTGTCAAATCATTTCCATAAATTCATGAAAGGACTGACAAAACAACAATCAGCATGACAGCTACAAAATATAATATATACAGCTCACAGCAAAGCTCTGTTCTTCTTGCCAAACTGTCAAGAAGAATAATTATCCGATCGTCTTGTTTCTAAAGTTTAACACATTAACTTTAACACCCTTCAGAAGGAAGGAAAAAAAAAATTCTCACAACTGATTTTTGAATTTGTAAATTTAAAAAAAAACTATTTTTTCAAGGACAATTTCGACATTTTAGGTCAACTGAAGTTGGCAAAGTGTTTTTGCCAAATGTTTTCAAATTGATTGACTGATGGGGGAAGCTTCTTATCGTGCTGCAATTTTTACACCGAGCAACCAGACATCATTTATACCGTTAAAAGCTTTTTTGTAAATTTTAGTTATTCACAAACTATCACAACTTTTTTTCATTTCTTAAAACTGTCTGGAAGAGATCTTCAGCTTAACTTAAAAAATATATAAATTTGAGAAGGTTAAATGAATAACTGCCCTCTTACAGAAGGTAAGTAACCTGAAGTAATCTTAATCTTTAACCCAACACAACCTGTGTTTGCCTGACGAACCTTCATGACAGACTTAATGCTGGGTAAACCCAATTAAAGGTGACGACGTGAAGATGTGTCAAGAGCAAACGCAAAATGTCTGTCACACATGCGTGTGTAGGTGAGTGAACGCTGTAGTCACGCTCTAAATGTAACACCTGGCACACAGGTACATCCAGTATACTCCCAGAAGCATGCACTGGTGTGTTTAGGTGTGTGTCGTTTCTTTCTTTAATTACAGTAACAAGTCAGACAATCAGCCTGACAACTCTCTGAGCTCAGTGTTTTTTCCACAGTAGGGTCAATGGTCCACAGGGTTAATCTTTGGCTAATCCTTCTACAATATGGAGCACGCCACCTGGGACGGTGGCACACATATACATGACCTGTGTTTTGTCTCTGTGTGTGTGCGGGTTTGTGTGGGAGACACGAAAACAGATAGAGATATTCCAGCTGCATTAATGGCATTACGATGCTTTAAGTCCAAGAGTGTTTTCTAATCATTAACTCGCAGGCTTCTGGCGGAGGAAGAACTTAAAAACTGAGATCACAGTCCACACAGACACTAGCCAGAGCCCAGATGAGCCATTCTGTCCTACAGGCAGTGTTTTTTTTTGTTGTTTTTTTTGTTTTTTGCTTAAAAGCTTCCATTGCGCAGAGGACAGAAACTAAAGACAAAGTCGCAAATGATTCCACTGTCTTCTATTGAGAATAAACACAGACGCGGGCTTTCACTATTGACAATGCTTTCATTGTTAGTGACCAAACACTAGCAGAGGTACAGCAGACCATTATCACTTGTCATTTTGTGCACTTCACTGACTCTCTCTCTCTCTCTCTTTCTCTCTCTTAGGACCATTTGTTTCCACACTCTGAATAAATTTGTATGGTCAATAGTTCACTAATTCTCTCCCATGTTGCAGGTGCAAGAACACTGACTATAACAGCTGCGTATAATGTAAATTTGTGATTTCTATCTTGTGTTGAAACTCCTGACACACTGGCTGAGGGCTGTGAGAGTGTGTTTTGTGATCTTCCCTCGCTTAAAGACTTCATGCTTCTGCTCTTACCACCTCAAGAAAGTAGTGGAATCAACCTATTCCTGTCTCTTTTTTTGTTGCTTCATTTCTTCCTTCACCCTCTCCTGTTCTCCAGATTAGGCAAATGCAGACTTCAAATGAGCGGCTTTTGTGATAACGAGTTGCATCAGCGGGCGGCATGGCACGCAAAAAAAGGTAGCGAGACAAGGGGGGAGAGACAGAGCGCAAGTGGGAAGAAATCGAAGAAAGACGGAAAGAGCGAAAGGCGAAAGAGAGAAACAGTGAGAGGCGATGTAATTAGAGGAAATGAGAGACGGAGTTGACAGCGAGATACGAGGAGAAAGAGAGAGGAGGAAGGCAGGCATCTTGAAGGCAGCGGTCACACCTGTCACATCCCATTTATCTAATCCAGCGCCTACTTAAAACAGCCGTACTCTCTTTTTTGAGAAAGATGTCGCGCAAACAAAACAAACAGGACAAGAATACAGGAGAAGAGATGGAGAGAGAGCGAGGGGGAGATGGTGTCGGGAGGGTGCGGGGTTTGTTAGATCTCTTAACCCTGTTGAAAATCTGCCAGGGAGATGACATCTCGCTGCGTCCAACAATGAAGGTCATTTTCTAATCAAAAGGAATTAGCGGGGAAGCTGTGGCTTCTTCAAAGACCTGGTAAATTAGGGCCCATGACATTATTTATGTCTAAAGTCAGACAGACAGCCTCATCCCGAAGGCAACTTAAATGGATTTTCCCCCCTCTATCAACCTCCCGGTATATAATCCATGTGCCCTGCTGACATTTTTTCACCCTGACAATTTGCAACAGCCCAAGACAAAAGAATCAAAAAAGAGGACGGAAGACGGATTCCAGAGTGTGAACCGGAGTCACTCATTCCTGCCGTGTGGCGACGGGTTCCCGGGTTGCAAAACTTTTCTCATCAAAATGTATTTATTCACAAGTAAAAAAAAAAAAAAACAAACAAATTCTGCATACTGAAAACATTCATGCTCTCCTCTGTACGTGTGTGTGTGTGTGTGTGTGTGTGTGTGTGAGCAGGTGGGATTTCAACGCACCTATATGTGACACTGTGAGTGCACATAGCCTGTAGGTCTGTGTGTGTGTGTGTGTGTGTGTGTTTGCATATATGTATTTATATGCACTGGATGTGGCAGGCTGGCAGTGTGGGCGGTTCTGCCTTTAGTTTAGTGATGTCAATTCTCTTCCAAAATGACTGGAACAAAGTAAAAATTGCGCCTCACTCTCTTTATCCTTTTACTGCCTCTGCAATGGAACCGAATTAAACAACTTTTGTCTTCTTAAGCTCATCTGTGAGGGAAGGTTGGTTTAAAAACATGTACCTCCTGCCAGAAAAAGAGTGGTGGGGGGGGGGGGGAATCAAAATGTTTTTTTTTTCTCCTACAGCTAGCACACGCTGCTGTTCATGTTCTTTTTTTTATTTTTTTATTTATTTTATTTCTTCTTCCTTTCCTCCTCCTCTGTTGCCCGACAGAAACAACACTCTCTCTCTCTTTCTCTCTCTCTCCCTCTCAACCGTAGCTTGACATGTCTCGGGTTCTGCAAGGTGTTTATGTGAAAAACAATATTGGATGCTTGGCGCGTCGTTGTGGATCAAGGCATGGACAATGTGGCAGTAGGAAGAACTGGAAACAGCTGCTCAACTAAAATACACACCATGAGAATGTCACTGATCGCTCCTGCAGGGGGTAAGACTTAGCTCTATGCCAGAGCTGCCAATCTCTGCAACGTACACTTAACACACCTCCGATGCAATGCCAACACACACACTCAAGCGCACGCACTCACACACACACACACACACACAAGCAGCAAATCCTTTTACATGCCATGGTTAAACACAGACACTGTCAGTTTTTGACTTTTGGGTCCCTCAGGCTGGGACATGCACGCAAACGCACAAACACACACATTACTATTATCCTCCTGTTCTAACAATATGGTGAAGCCTTGCCATGGAAACTCCTAAATTTAAAAGAAACACACACACACACACACACACACACAAACACACACACACACACACACACACACACACACACACTACAGAGATGATTATTTTAGTCTATTAATACGAACGGTTCTCAAAACTAAATATATAAACGGCTTATTTCAATTTTAATGTCCTAATACTAATTGAAATTTCTGTTCCACCCATTTTACTGTTGCCCTTTCCATATGTAAAAACACACACAGCTGTAATTTCTGAATTTAAAATAGCAGTTTGGCTTAAATGCATGCCAATTAATTTTACCACAACCCCTGCTTGCTGTTGTCAGGCAACCGTGTGTTGATTCATTAGAGCATCACTGGCATGAGAAATTAAGTGTGACCACTGTGTCTCAAGACTGCTCAATAAATGTGTTAAATCTGTCAAATTTTCATGAACATACACACACACATAATCAAATTACAAAAAAACAGAGGGAACGAGAGGGCTCACGGAAGAAAATGAATAAGAAATAATGCGTGATGTAACATCTTTGTAGTTGTCTATCATGTTAGCGTGCATCTTTCCTGTTAATGAAATAATTAGTGTCCATTAACACATTTATGAGAGAAGATGCTTGCCTCTGCCTGAAAAAACAACAACAACCACACTGTTTTCTGCACATTTTTGCGCAAGTCAAATGTAGGAAACGTAAAAGGGTAAGCAAGAAGGAAATGTTTCCTCCGGTGTGTTCTCCTTTTAACACTCAAAAATACTCTTATAATAATTTATCATTTAGTTGTTTTGCGGATCAACAATGGCTGGAAGCGACCTCTGAATTAAAATCCCTAACTGATCTGCACACTTTCATGGTTCACTGGTGAGGTGAGAATGTCACATTTAATAAAACACTCTTGTAACTAAACTATTTGATGTCAAGCCAGTGTGAAGAGTGCTGTTGGCATCTCGACCAGGGGCTGTACAAAAAAAAACAAAAACCAAAGGTAAATATTCTCACACCTTTTCATCTCTTTAAAGCGCGGGTGTGCTTCGTTTACAGCTGTGAGGTAAATCAGTCAGGCCACAGCCAAGCTGTCGAGATGAAGAGGTCAGTCTGCAGCCGAGAGCTTCTTCTGGGCCGTGCTAATTTACTATGACAAGATAAAGCTGTAATCCCACCCACCCCCATACACACATACACTCCCCCCCACTGCTTTACTTCCAAGTCAACTGGTCGACGATGAGCTATTTACTTCCCTCTTCACACCCTGAGAGAGTGAGACCCCCGCCCAACCCACCCCCCCCCGCCCCCAGAGTCTCACAAACGACCCCTTCGTGTTTTAAATCTCCTCTCTATTCGTGTTCATCCGCTGCTCACTGACAGTCGGTGATGAAGAGGTCGGTGCTGTGAACACCTCCCACTCCACCCAAAAAAAAAAAAAAAAAGGGGGCAGATTATCCCTCATCCCACATTAACATTAAAGAATTTTTTGGGGGTGTCTTCATCAGAGCCTGATGAGGCTGGTGATGAGGTCAGTGCTATTCCTGACAGAGATGTCTGTGCTGCATCTTGTGCACATGAACCATGAATAATCTAACCCCTGTCCTCACCAACAGATATCCTGTCCTGTGTGGTCTCAGGACTTTGGTTTACTGTCGACACCCGCCAGACAGTCCACCGCAGGAGGGCCTGCAGGATAATCAGCAGGCTAATTACAGAATTAGCTTTCCATTACAGCGACTAAGCACTGCTTCATTGTTTTACAGCAAGCAGAAATTTATCATCAGTACGGGGGGGGAAAGGTCGACTGCTGCTATCATAGCACCGCTGTGCCAAGGTGTGTATCAAGGTGAGGGCCCAGGAGAAGCTAAAACAATCCATTGTGTCCTGGTATACACACTGTGAGTCAGTGAGAATACACACACAGGAGTTTTATTTTAACAAAGGAAGGTTTTCTTTAAACTTTTATTTATAAAAGGTTTGATTATTTTGTTGCCTTGAAATAGTTGAATCTGTCTAAGAAATAAAAAAAACAGCAACAAGTATGCAGTTATATTCTCATAACTAACTACTGGAAAAGATTTGGAAGTGTTGCAAGTAATAAAAATAAGTTTTTATTAACTTAATATACCACAAAGTCAACACTAACTTTTTGCATGAATCGTGCGGCGGATGCAATACGACCGTACAAATAGACACACCACGATGCACTTACATACAGGGTAATACATACAGCGCCACCACACAATGTCACACTTCATCCTGACAAAATGACTCACTGCGATGTCTCATAATTTTTCAGTCACGCAACCGCGCGTCAAATGGGCTCAAGGCGACGGCTGGTGGCGCGCATAAAAAGCATAAACACGTGAGCACCTAAACGGTAGCCTTGAACCCTTGTGTGTGTTTTTTTTTTTTCCTGCAGCGCTGCGTGGCAAAATGTTTTTCACTCGCTGTAAAAGTAAATTTCTGCCTCTTTAGAAATCTCACACTTCTAATGTCAACTCTGAATCACCAAACAGCATTCATATATTCGTCTTATTTAGATGTGCACATTCTTTCAATTCTTTTTTTGTGCGTTTGTTTTGAGGTTGAAAAGGTGACTCTTAATCACAAACTCGTGGTTCAGATTCAAGTATGAGTGAATATTTATTAAGTTGTGCAGAAACATTACTTGTCTAAATATTGATGGGAATTTCATTTAAAAAAATGACACAAATTTAATTTTAAATGCCTAAAAGTTAATTTTGATTGAAATTACTTTTTTTTTTCTTCATTGTTTGCATCTCCATTTCATTTTAATTACTGAATTTGGTCAGTTAATTTAATCATTATTCAGTTTTAGGCCGTTGTTCCAATACTTGTCTCTTTGGAGGATTTTCTACATTTTGCTAAAGTGACACTAACAAAGTTTTGCTGAATGGACTTTAAGGTGTTTCTGCTTGAGATGTGTCCACAGAAAAAACAACCATCGTATTTTAGAAGAGTAGAAAGTAGAAGAGTCTGGAGTCTTTTGGAATCTTAAAATATAAGTAGTGTGTTAAAAATAGACTGATTTTTAATCCTGTGCATAACAGGAACTTTTTTTTCCCCATTGAGCTGAGATGGGTAAACCCAGGCTAAATGTTCAGGCAGAATTGACTTGAAGTTGTTGTCTCTCACCCTAGCTTTTTCTCTTTCTTTAATTTAAACAAGATTGAAACTTTTTTCAGTGGGTTTTCCTGAATGAAAAAAAAATAATCTGAATATTCTGGTGGGTTGAGGAGAAACTTGAAGCCGTCACACAAACTGTAGATTAGTGTGATTTCATCCTGTTGACCCGAGTCAGAACTGAACAAGAGAGAGACATGAAGCACAAACCCATAATTCTCCTTACCATGCTGGGGGGGCTGTCCAAGTTGCGGTTGGGGGGTGAGTGAGGGGACACCTTGCCACAGTAGGCGGCCAGGGGGAGGTGGATGACACTGCCCAGTCCCTCGCTATCCTCATCCTCCACTCGCTGTCTGCTGGTTGTCATGGTTACCTCTCCATCTGTCCCCCCATATGGAGAGGCTGGTCGCTTGGAAGACATCCTGGAAAAAAAAAAAAACGGGAGAAGGGAAAAAGAAAGACAACGAGAGAAAGGAAAACAGTGAGCAATATTCAAAAGATGATATAATAGCTTGATGACCGGAGTCACATGTAGCAGCAGCAGGAAGGGTGGAGGTTCTGATGGAGTCTCGTCTAACTTGACATTTTTACCCACTTCACTGTGAAAACACTGGAAAGATGACATCTTTGAGTCCTTATCATTTTTTTCTCAACAATTCTTTCTGGAAATGTAATAATCATAACAACAACAATAATAATAATAATAATAATAATAATAATGATGAATATAAAAATAAGAAGAATAAGATTATAAAATTATTTTATATATTTTCCAATATATTGCACACAACTCTCTCCTACAATACACCTCCAGTTGGTTTGTGAGCATCCATCTCCTTGGCAGACCTTCAAACACTCTCAGGACTTACAGTATGTTTACCATTGGGGGCCATTGGGTGACATTTTCCAAAAGACCAGGCCATTACTGCAAATGGAACCCGCTTGCACTGGCATTGTGGAGGAAATGACCATTTCTTGACAATAGGCTTTCACAGAGAAAGACGTCGAGTGGGAAAGAGAAGTGGAAAAAAAAAGAAAAAAGAAAAGAGAGAGACTGAGAGTGAAGGCAGCATGCTCAGTGGCAATAATATGTATTTATAAAAACCTCCGGACAATAGAGGGACTGGAGGAAAATAGCTAGGACCACGAGGGCCCTGCTGTTTGCATTTGTTACCGTGGCTTTGTTTCCTTGAAAAGAAAGAAGCGATATAAAGCCACATCTATTAGGTGAACTCTGTCTCTCACAAGGTAAATTCGCCTCCATGTACTTCAGCTGAATAGGGATGCAGTGACTATGCGGCCATAATAGAATTTAATGTGGTTCTCAGCATCGCCTGAGTGCTTTCAGATGCACTTGTCAGCCTTGAAGCCACTGTGACTATGACCCCGGGTAATAGGCTGCTAACGCTCAGTCGCACCGAGGCAGCAAGCAATAGGGAACGGAGGGGCCGAGAAAAACTTGGGTAGGGGGGGTGTGCATTAGGAAGCGGAGACAAGCAGGAAATAAGCAACAGGCGTCTTGAGTCTCCAAGTCCACCCATTCATTCTATTTTACTTCAACGAGATTTTACTCTTCTGCTGCTCTTGACTTTTACTCTGTCGTCACCCTCCGTGTCTTTTTTGCTCAGTCCTAAATCTCCCGCCTTTCTTGAAATTCTTCTCTTCCCTCACTGCTTGTCTTCGCTAAACTGATTACTATCTCCACTCTATTGGATTTCCTCTGGACTGTACATCTGGTATTGTTCCTAGAAGCATCCACCACCTCTAATTCATTGCTTATTTACGTTCTGACAGCGGAGAGCCCTAACAGCACCGAGTGTTGCTCACCGGAGGGAACGCGTGGAGCGTCATGCTAAGAAACACAACATGCAGTGTGATCATATCATAGGGAAGGTTACGGTCAAAATCAAATCATCTCTCCAGCGCGGCAGCACAATTTAATTACCTTTAATTGTTTTGGGGAAGATTTTCACCCACGAGGTTCATGGAGCTCTCAGATAATGTAATTGTAACAAGTTTACAAATTAACATCATCATTTGCGTATCGCTGAGAACTTTTTTTTTTTTAATCTCCAAAATGTCACATTTTCAAGTAAAGTAGTTCAAGTAGTGTGTTCATGTGGGATACTGTGTTCAGAAAGAAAAAGAAAAATAAAAAATAAACACACACACACACAAAGTCTTCTACACGTCAACAGGAATGTGTATCTGCATTTCTTTATCTGGAGCTTTTGTGGGCTTGCTCAGCAAAAACAGACGCCATAAACCTCCAGAAAACAAAAGACATAAAACTGCACACTGCCATCAATAAAAACCTATTGATAATCACCATTTATATCCACTCCTGATAACATTTATGGTGCTCATGGTATAATGACCGTGTATGTGTGTGTGTGTGTGTGTGTGCGCGCAGCCAATGTAAGAGACAGGCCCAGCTGTACAAACTGCAAGATTGCGAGCCACAGTCCACATAAATAGACATGCACACACACATGTGCGCGCACACACACACACACACACCGAACAGGGGCACTAACACACTAACACTACAGGTCTTTCTTCATCCCTGCCTGTTTGCTTTACCTCCTTTCACTGTCTCACACTGAAGCCTTTTGTTTCGGACACACACACCTTCCCTTGTCTTCTGCGCACACCCCTACCTAGATAGAACCCTGTGCACAGACCTGGGGGGGGTCAGCTCTAAAGCCTCGCAGCTCACCATTGCTGCCCTTTGACTAAGCTGCACAAACATCTTCAAAAGCATCAGTTTGGTTCTGTACACTCTTTATTATCCATCATTTGACTCCGGGGATCCGCTAAAGTGAACAGATTTCTTATATTAACACAAAACACACGCCCTCAATCTCTGCTGGGGAAAAAAGGTTTCATGACCCTTTTCTTTTTTCTTTTTTTTTTTGCTCCTCTTTTGCTCCCATCACTCCTCTTCACACCAAACGATCCTCCTCCCCAACCCTGTTCGCACTTCCTCAGACGTACACGTCCATGAATGGGGAAGCCATTCGCAGCTCCTCTTCGGCTATAAAATCCCTCTCTCCCTCCGGTTACCCTCTTTGAAGTTGAATTACTATACAACCGGGCACGGCGGGTGTGCGGGGTTACACCGGCTACTTCATTTAAAGGTTGGCTGGGGATGTCAAGCCGGCGGAGGCCAGGGAAGAAGCTGCTTGAAAAAACTCGAAGCGGGAATGACGATTTAAAAAAAATAAATTAAAAAAAAAGATGGGAGGAATTGACACCCCTGATTCGGCTGCACTTGGGAGACAGGTCCATCGACAGGAAAAAAAAATCAAACACTATCATTCGCACTATTTCCATCACACACATGCTGCTTGGATTTTTCACAAATGAGCACAGCAATTATTTGAAATGGCAAAAAAACCAGTGCAACAATATTGCAATGTATTTAGATTTGCAAAAAAAAAACAAAAAAAAAAACAAAACCCAAAACATATAATAAACTCCAGCTGCTGCTCATCTCCTCCCTCAACTCATCTCTTGCAAACACATTAGTGCACACGGTGAGAGCTCTAAGCTGAGATTACAGCAACACTTCCCCTTGGCTTTTTGATGATTAGCGGCCCCTCAGTTAAGTCCCTCTTCATATCACATATGTCCACTGCTGCTAAGTCACTAATCGGACAGCGACAAACGTCCATTACTGGGCCGAATAATCGCCATCATCGGTGGTTAACCATCTCCTGGCATTTGCTTCGTGTTGGCATGTCAGCAGTGGCACTTTTACAGACACACACACACACACACACTCCAGAAATACAGGCATGCTTATGATCACACACACACACACATATACAGACGACTTTAACAACTGAACACACGTTAATTAAATGAATTAAGCAAAACAGGGGCAAAGATTTGTTTCAGCTTCACTTCACTGAGGAAAAGACAAAGCAGTTATCACAGTAATGTCACAGGCTATCACACACAGACACACACACACACACACACACACACAAACACACACACACACACACACGGTTCTCTGGCTCTGTGTCTGGCTGCTAACATTATCATGGTGCTAAATGCTCTTGTTAACTCCTCTACTCAGAACAAGCTTTCAGGGAGCGTGGGAGCCTCCTCTGGAGAATTCCACAGTAAAGTGTGTGCGCTTCGGCATATGCGTGTGTGTGTGTGTGTGTGTGTGTGTGTGTGTGTGTGTGTGATGCTCATGCATCCGTGCGCTCAGCCACTCTTTAAATTACAAGCCATTATTTCAATCACTACACAAACACATGCTGCACAGTCAGTCAAATCCATCATCTACAGTAAAAACAAGCACAGCGGCTAATTCTAAAGTGCTGTCAAGAGTCAAAGTGACATTTGAGGGGATTTTTTTTTTTTTTCCTGCAACCTTCTGACTGCTAAGAACTACTGCCTGTCACTCAGGTGTGGGTCTATTTGCGTGGAAATGTGAGCAATCTTTTGAAATTGTTCTCTGAGGGAATGGAAGGGGCATATCAAAATAGTTGAGCGGAATGTGCCTTTCAGATAAGAAAAGCCCAGGGCGTTTTGCCTCCGAGTAATCGACCACAACATTTACATCCGTATGACACCTCAGGCGGGAATTGAAACAAATGTTTCCCCCCTTGTGTCATGCTATCACTTCCTTTATTACCGTGGCTTTTTCTTCTCTCCCTCTCTCTTTCTCTCCCATTCCCTTCAGCTCGTCCCAGTCTGAGATGATTTCTCCCTCCGTCACACACTCCTGAACTTATTTTAACATCATCTGTCCTCTTGCTCTTTTGCTCTCTCTCTGTCTCCCTGGCTCCCTCCCTCCTCTCCCACCCCGGTGTTGTCTTACTTACTGTTCCCTCTTTACACAATCAGCTGTTTGTAAGAATGTCGCTCCATCTCTCTTCTCCTCTCCCTCCCTTCTTCCCTGTGCAGACTCTTAAGGATATTGCCTAATATCTATTTATAGGCTGTCCTTTAAAACAGTGGGAAGAGTGGGGCAGCAGTAGCGAGAAAAGGCTGAGATGGGAGGATAAAGATTAGCGGATGAAGGAGTCAATGATATCGCTTCTTTGTAATGTCTGCATATTCTTGAAAAGCATTCGATTCTGAGAACATCTGAGGAGAAGTTAAATTACACGTCTCTCACTGACATTTTCATGTACACAAATGTTTACAAAGAACACAGAAAATGCATTAAAAAAATAATAATTATATGCAATTTCTAAAATTGTCTGGATATCAAGTGCAAACACTCCATTGAATTGTTCATTTATCAAAAAAAAAAACATGTACAAAAAAAAGCCTCCTGAATTTTACCTCACTTTGCTGAAGGAAACAGCGTGCGGAGGGCGCAAACCTGAACACAGCTCTTGTCTGTATATGCTCACACACACTCAGATACACAGAAACACACATACATACACACACACACACACACACACACACACACAAAGGGCCAGGCACAAACAGCCCCCACGCGCACAAAGCATCCTCTGTGAGGTGCCCTAAATTGGCGGCCGACAGCCCAAATCATGTTTCCTGTCCAGCTTAACCACAAAAGGCAATAACACTGGACCTAATGTCAGTAGAGTCATTACACACACACACACACACACACACACACTCACACACACACACACACACACACACACACACACACACATACACATACACACACAGGAGAGAAAGTCATGGGTTGTGTATTTGCGCAGCGAGAGCATAAGGGGTTGGCGCTGAAGACGTGGGCTAACTCATGTGGCCTCCGGGACTGCCTCTCTCTCTCTCTCTCTCTCTCTCTCTGCCTCGCTCATCCATCTATCCACCCAGAGCTTTAGTCACCAGCGAGGCATCGTTCCACATATTCCCCTCATCATGTTTTCAACTTCTTTTTTTTTCCCTCTTTATGTCTTTACACTGAGTCACCACACCACAAGATTGCCACTGACATTTGCAGGAAAGACAAACAGGACAAAGAGATGAAGGCTAGAATCTATCAGTCCGGCGCGTGGGAAAATCTAGAGTGTTCCTATACAAAAAGGAAGGAGAGAGTTCGGGGAGAAGGAGGGGAGGGAGGTCAAAAGAGAGAGAGAGAGAGTGCATCCGGTGGACGGCGGCTCCTGTTAGTGTTTAGCGAGGGGGAGACGCTGCATAATGTTTATTGAGTGAGGGACAGTGTTTTTTCCATTGTTGTGCCAGGACACTATTTGTGAAGCAATCCATAAAGGAGTCACAACATTTGTCTCCCTGTCAGCAGCTTGGCCTGCCCCTGAAAACCAGACGCACACACAAACACACACACACACACACACACACAAATGAGAGCTCACCGACATAAATGACAAACACTCACTCACACACAAACACACACATACAGACAGACACTCTCAGCTGGCCTCTTTCTTTCATCCTACACTTTGAAACTCTCTCACCTCTGCCCAAATGGTATCCTCTAATTCCCCTCTACCCCCCCACCCCTCTTTCTTTCTCCCTCTTTCCCCTTCTCTATCTTCTCTCCCTCCCTCAATACCTGGAGAGACAGAGGTTTCATTGTGAGACTCCGGGAGGGAGCTCCGAACCGCTAACACTGTCTCCTATTGTAGATTGGAAAGATGGTTAAAAGAGAGAGAGAGAGAGAGAGAGAGAGAGAGAGAGAGAAAGCAGGATGAGAAGGGTGAAATCCTGAACGCAGACACACACACATAACACACACACACACACACAGTCAGAGCTTTCCTGCTGTGTTGACAATGCAATACCTCCAGCTGACCTCTGACCCCAACCCCGTGACCCCGTGTCACAAGACTAGACTCTAGTTAGCCTAGAGGGACACCTCTGTCAGGCTGGGACTTGGAGTTCTCTCCACTTTCTAATACATTCGCCCTCTTCTTCCCACCTCCAACAACAAAAACCTGCCCAATATTCCCGCTCTCTCTTCTATTGGCTACGGAAGCATGTCAGCTGATCGCCCCCGGGGGGGTGGAGGTCGAGGTAGGAGAGAGTCGGAAGAGTGTGTTTGAGAGGCGCTTGGAAGTGAGGATGGATCTCTGCTGGTATTTTTCAGTCCGCTGTTCTTTCTCTCCTCTCTTTTCTTTTTTTGCCTCTCGCTCCACGGATGGAGACACGGTTATCAAGGCTCTCTGGGGATAGACAATATGGCCCAGACAATGGCCTCCAGTCCGAGGTGGTGGTGGTGGTGGCGGCGGAGGGGGTGGGAGGCCGGGACAGGGCCACAGGGGAAGAGAGGGGCAGAACAGCGCATTAGTTTGCAAAGCACGGACACTCTACTCAATTACTCTGCTCTCACTCCCTCCTTCACGGACACACACACAGTTCCTCACACACACCACTTTAATCTCCCCCCTTTTAAATGAAGCAGAGACACGTCCATTGGAAGCAGCACCGCTCACTTAAATTAGAAACAAGTTTTTTGGGGGGTTTTTTTTATCATCCACAATTTCTCTCTTAAATCCTGTCCATACCTCTACCCTAAGAAAATAAATCATCAAATTATACTCAAATGAAGACTTACACTTTTTTTTTTGGTCAAAGTGGCAAAAAAAAAAATCAAAAAATCACACAAATAAAGTCCAGTTAAAGTTCTCCTTTTAAAAAGACGACGGTAGTAAAAGAATAAATGACGAGTTTATTGTTCAAGCAGAGCTGCTCGTATTGGCGCATTTAGCATCTTGCTGCTGTTGGCAGGCGGATGTCAACTACTTCACATGGTGACGGTTGCTCCGTGGACGATAACGCAGCGTGTTTTAGAAAGCGATCCTCACCGCGCAGGTAAAACCTTTACACAGAACAACCGCAGCAATGATAACTGTCAGAGGCTACATGTGCAGAAACAACCAAGTGGAGGAGAGGAAAACATTTAAATACTTCCATCTAAAAATCATACTTGAGTGAATAACTCTGTTACTTTCTATTATTATAAATATACTAAATGTACTGATAAATTAAAATTGGACTGAAATCCTTAAATTTGCCATTTTCGTCCTTTTTTGCTGAAGGCGACGCCACTCCTGTCAGAACGCTTGTGGACGCGGCCTGCTTAAAAAGGTTCAAAGTGTTTAACATACGTACTCCTGACTGACACACACACACACACACACACACACACACACACTAGTAAACGTACACATACACACCTTCAAACGCACTGACACACACACAAACACCCCAATAAATGAAGGGGGACAAATGGAGTGGTGTGAAACTCCACCACTGTGTCTTCCTTTTTCCTCCTCCTCCTCCTCCTCCTCCTCCTCTTCTTCATTCACTCTCACTTTTCTGCGACCCTGCTCCTTCTCCTGTCCACCGGTGAGGAATGTGTCAGTTTGACCACATCATTTCTCTCCCCCCCCCACACCCTTCATCTCCACAAGCTTTCCAAAATGTCTCTTCTCTGTCCTCTTCCTCTGGATTTTGCTTGCTATGGCTTCCTCCGTTTCTCCATCTGTGTGTGTGTGTGTGTGTGTGTGTGTGTGTGTGTGTGTGTGTGTGTGTGTGTGTGTGTGTGTGTGTGTGTGTGTGTGTGTGTGTGTGTGTGTGTGTGTGTGTTCTGAACAGTCGAGGCCGTGCTAGCGGAGGCAGTCTGCTTCCACCATTTTCAGCTTCAATTGGAAATTTTGACACACAGGCACACGTTCGGAGAACCAAGAATAGTTACAAAAGCATTAGGAGAAGGTAAAATAAGAGTAAAATAGTAGAAATCACAGATCATTCAAACTTTTCTAAAGGATGGGGTTATTTCAGCAGTTAGAGAAGAAAAAATTAATCATGTTAAGACTCTTAAACTTGAATGAAATAATAAGAAAATGAATGTTTCTAGACCTCAAATTTTAAAAATTCAAATGAAGAGTTCTCACCTCTACATAAAGAAATATTTCCCTTCACACAAACCCATCTTCTATAGAAACAAACTCTTCATCATTGGCTGTTTTCAATCAGAAGTGACTCCAAGTGGATTTTCACAACAATGTCATTTCAAAAGAAGAGAAGAGGAAAAGAAAAAAGAAAAAAAAAAAAAAAGGAGAAGTGGAGGAAGACATGAAAACTAACCGGGAGGATTGGTGATGAGAGGATGAAGAAGAAGTAAAAGAAGAAGGAGCGAGGTTGAAGGATGAGAGACACTTACAGAGACGCAGGAACGGAGAGCATCGCGACCACCGGAGCCAGAGCGCACACACACACTGGCAACTCACACACACTCCGCTCCGCCGAGAGACTACTGCTTGACACACACACACAGTCTCGACACAAACACATGCACAGAATGGAAGATACACATCCCTCGCTCTCACACATACACACACCAACACAGACACACACACACCATCACACACACACACACACACACACACATACATGGCCACAGTGATGGAGTGCATTACTGAAAAGCAAGAGTTTTAAGCGCTCTCCTCCTAAGTCATTGTAATCCCTGCATTTATCTACATACATTCTGCTTTTCTGTGTAATCCCTTAAATTTTTAATTCCTCCTAGCTGTTGTTATCTCTTTTTCTCTCTCTCTCCTCAACCACTTTGTGGGATTGAGCAGTTTATTTAAAAAAAAAAACACTTTTTTTTTTTTTTTTTGCCACATCCAAATGTGTTCTTAATACAAGGGTGCCATGAAATCCCCCCCCCCCTCCCCTTACGACCCCAGTTTATCTCAGAACAAAAGATTAGTTTCATGGGGAAAACACAGTGATACTGTAACATAATAAAAGTCAAAGAGAGAGAGGATGCACATGTGTGTGTGTGTGTGTGTGTGTGAGCATTAAAACGCCGGGTATTATAACACAATCTGTCTCTCAGAGCATAAGCATCAAACAGCCTTTATTCCACAGGCAAAAGCCACTTGTGTTGACAGTGTCAGAGTAAGGTTAGAGGCTTTGCACCGTTAAATGAAACAGGCCCCCCCATCAGAGGAGCACAGTGAGATTAACATTAACATAAAGCATGACGAGAAACACAACAACATGCAGAGTGACAATAGGATTACTTAAAGGTTTGCATGCATTGAATTTGGATTATGAGAGAAATAAATCACAAATAAGTAAATTTGGAAAAAAAAAAAAAAAAGATGCAGGAATTTGTACAGAATTTGTAATGGAAAAAAATATTTATATTTTATAAGAGTTTGGAAAAGAATTTCTCCTAATGTTTGGGAGTTGTTGATGAAACGTAAACGTGTTGGGCTGTCAGGGAAAGAAGAGTCCGACCGGCAGAAGTCAAGAAAGTTGTGATCGGACTAGGACACACACACACACACACACACACACACACACACACACACACACACACACACACACACACACACACACACACACACAGTTTGGCTGTGGAGGAATTGTTGTCAATCATAAGGTGGGTGGGGTGGGGGGGTGGGGGGGTAGATGAGGAGAACGTCCCGTTACTGCTCCAAAAAAAAAAAATCCAACAACTTGCGATCCCAAAAGGATAGGAGTCAATCATCAACTCTCCTTAACATCACTGTGTCCCACACACACACACACACACACACACACACACACACACACACACACGCACACACACACACACACACACGCCTCTCTACTTTCTACCCCTCTCCTCCTTCCCCTCCCCGTCTGTCCGTCCTGTCTCTTTCATCTGTACATGTGTCTGTGCGTGTGTGTGTGTGTGTGTGTGTATGAGTGTGTGTCTGAGAGAGTGTGTGTGTGTGTGTGTGTGAGTGAGTGAGTGAGAAAGAAAGCGCCACATACCTGTTACACTCCTGAGGTAGCTCAGGCTCAGTGAGCATGCTGGAGTAAGGGTCCGTCTCTCTCGACAACAACAACATAAAACAGTCCCACAGAGCTCAGATGAACAATGTTAGTCTCCCCCAAAACAAGACGGGATAGAAGTGATCCTTCAACCTCTCACACACACTGCTGATTCTCTCTCTCTCACACACACACTGTGTCCTTCTCTGTCTCTCTACTCACACACTTTCAGCCTAACACCCTCCCTCTCTCCCTGCCTCTGTCCCTCCTCTTCTCCCTCCCCGCTGTAAGCTGTGAGATCTGGGCTCAGCTCTTAAAGGGCCAGCAGCGTCAGAGCGCGCTCCCTCCGACGTGCACGCGAGAGTGTGTGTGTGTGTGTGGGGGGGGGGGTCGTGTGTGCGCACGCAAAGAGGAGGGGCTATTTGAAGAGAGGTCTTGTCACTCTATGAGTCCATCTCCATCACACACATACACTGGGTTTGCGCACACACACACACACACACACACACACACACACACACACACACACACATACACTTCTGCATAAGACCCCTATGAGACCTTATGAACTTCATTCTTTCAACAGAAAGAATTAAGTGAGGTGACCTACACAAAAGGATATACTCTTTCTGTGTTCTTTTGATTTTTCTTACAGCAAATGGTCAACAGCTATTGGATTCTCTAAAACTGGCGTGCAAACTTTAAATTGTGAATGACTTGTGAGTTCTCTGCAGCACCTGGAATCAAGCAAAAGCGATAAAGTACACTGTGTGTATGAATTAGATCCAATCATTTTGTAGACAGTATCAGTCCTTGTAAGGTCAATTAAAGTAAATCAAAGGATATCAAGAAATAGGCCCAACTCTAGATTTTAATTTCTAATTAGAAAAGTCTGTCAGCTAACATTTAAACAGCATTTAATGGAATAGTATTATGTGCCAGGTCTTCTGAATTAAATTCTATATGTCATAAAGTGCGTTGTACTGATATTTAGTCCACTTAGCTGTGATGCACCGCTGTGTGTTGTTGTTGATGATATGGTGTGAAACTGATCCTCATCTCTGATAGTTCCTGTTTGCCCTCCTTTAGCTGTAATGATAGCATTACAGCTAAAGCATTGAAGCTACCGACTGGCCTAAGTGAGCATAAACTGGCTAAATCCAAGGATGTGTGATGTCACAGCAAACCTCTCCAATAAGAGATAACATTGACTTATTTTGAAACAACTGCAACCAGAGGAAATTATCTTTATTATCAAACTAGTTGATGAATAATTTAAAACCACTCATATCATTCATTCATTTTCCGAACTGCTTCTTCTACTTTCACAGGTCACGGGGATCGTTGGAGCCCATCCCAGCAGACTTACGGGCATGAGGCGTGGAGATGCTCCAGACACCTTGCTACCGCTTAACATTCATCTGGAGTGATCTGATCACAGGTGAGCAGCTCTCAGTAGAGGTGTGAATGCATTAAAGATGCATACAGGAAATTTTTGACATGTCCATATATGACCTTACAGTAGTGTGAATAGGAACGCTTCCTGGGCCTCACTGAAGAACTAGCAGCACAAATCTGAATCATGAACCTTTACAAAGAATGCATATCAGGAATGAGGATTTACCCTTTTGTGTGGCTTTACCTAGAAGAATGCAAGAGATGTTTATGAATGCAGCTTCTGTTTCAACTGATTTCACAATTGAACTATTGACCACAATGTCCTCGCACACCCTTCAAAAATAAATAAACACAACCCCCACACAGTATCAGAGTTGGTGAGCGAAATAAAACTGCGAACCGTCCTTCACCTCGTCTAACTTCAAATGCAATATAACAACTTTTGCTTCCTCGTAAGAAGCCTTGTCTTTGAGGCACCAGCTTGTCTACTCTGTAGCCTCTTTTTAAAGATAAGGATCCTGCAAGAATAACAGCGAATATCTCTGACGACACAACTTTGTTAGCTTACGATGCTTATAACAATGATGGTGTGGAATTTTGAACAGCATGAGCAAAAGGGAGTGTGAGATGCAACACATCGGTTTCTAGTTGGACTTTTTACGAGCATACCATTGATTTGCATACCATCGCTAAAAAACCTTTACCTTCCCTGTCATGTGACACATGTCAAGTGTTGAAGACATTTTTGGATGCTCTTTTTCTTTGTGTTAGCTACTAAGTGGTTTTGAAATCTTCCCATTGTAGATCGCATATATAAGTCTTATAACTGTCGTAGAGATGTTGAATCCGTCCTAATTGTACCCCATGATGGCTCAGAGGAGGAGCAACAACCCATTCCACCTTAATAACATCTGAACACAACAAAGAGTTAAAATAAAGGGCCAACAGTTCCACCTAGAACATGTTGTCTAAAATATGTGTAGACACTGTGTAACTGCTCACTTCGCCTGATTTCACCTGTTACATCAAATGCCTGAACAAATTTATCTGTGAACAGTGAACATATCAAGTTGTAAAAATACCGTAACTAATTAATGTCATGTTCTCCTTTATTACCAAAGAAGAAGGTCTCCAGAATTGCTTTGAGAAAATTGTGTAAAATACCCAAGCCTTTAAAATCAGGTAAATTTGATAAAACAGTTTTGAGGCATGCAGCTGATTATGTTCTGGTGCAAACTGCCAGATTGACTACTGGTAGTCAATCCACCCAGGATGCATGTGATAGCAGGCGTGGAGAGACTCGTAAAGATGACTGTATGTACTTTGGGTACTCCGTGTACCTGCATGACCTCTACATCGCATTACTGACGGACATTTAAAGACAAAGTTATCTGATATGATTGTTGTAAAGGTTCAGAGTGTTTTAGTGCATGACAAATGAAGTCATTCAATTTACAAATAAAGCTGTTGAGTTATTTAGTTGTAGTTATTACATTACTGAACAATTGCCCTGCTCGAACACCGTTTGACAGCCTGATAGTGTTTTTTTTTTTTTTTAGAGATGTAGCTTTCATTAAAGAAATGTTAAAACCAACACTTTCTCCTCCGTTTACTGGAAAGGCCTTAACCTCAGTTGTGTGTAATTGGTGTTGTTGTGTTCTTCCAGTCTCTTTTACTGTCCCTGTGGTTCCACCATGTCAGTGATGTGAAGCAGTTTTGTGTTTTGCTTTGACACGCATCATGCTGTCCACATGATGGGCTTCACTAACAGAATACAGTCATGTCACAATAAGTGTAAAACAAACCCTTATCAGGATTAATAAATAATAGTGTACAAAAAGGTTAAATCATATTTTTAATGTATTCATACTACATTTACATGGATTTGTGTGTGGTATTATTTCATTCTTGCTGTTAAGATCAAATAATAATCTAATTAACCCGCATTTATGTTTCAAAGGGAAAAAAAGTTATTCTCCCACCCTTTCTTCTAATCCTCTCAGATCTTTCGTGTGGATACGATATGTTAATGATTTTTTCATGCCTTTAGGTAGCATCACAGAACAATGCGATGTTGCAGGCCACAGTGTGTCCAACAAGACAGAATGAAAGTTTAACAGACTTCAGTTCACTTTGATTTACTCTTTGTTTTGATGCAGTGAGAAGCTGACATTTGATTCTGCGACATGGAACAATTTTCTTACAAGAAGACAGCTGAACACTTTCAACAGAACATATGCTGAGGCTCACATGCATGGATGAACACAAACACAGACACACACACACACACACACACACACACACACACACACACACACACACACACACACACACACACACACACACACACACACACAGAGGGGCTCACAAAATACACATAGAAAACTACTGAAACCTTCAGCAATCACTATTCTGTCCTCAGGTGTAACTACAGTATGAGTGTGTCTGTATGTGTGTGCATGTATGTCTGTATTAGTGCGCATGTGTCTCTACTTGCGTGTGTGTATGTGTGTGTGAGTGTAGTGCATGCTGCTTTCAGCCCTTAGTGCTGTCAGTCACTATTAAGGGTGTGTGGTCTACGTGTCACACATATGGCCAATCCAGCTATTGTTCAAGGAGTGCAGAGAAAAGCAGAGCTGACAGACTGCCACTTCTGTGATAGTTTTACACACACACACACACACACACACACACACACACACACACACACACACACACACACACACACACACACACACACACTTGCTGGCATTACAACATTCTGATTATATTTACTGACACATTCCAAAACGAAGTGAAGTAATGTGATTCACAGAAACAGTTTGGGTCCACATTTGTCAAATTGTTGATTAAACCAAAATCCTCAGCTTCATAAAGTTCCCCTTATGAGTAGGAAATGGCAGTGCAACTCTGCTTGATATAAAGAGCCCTACATGTGTAGTTTAAATCCCAGTTCTGCAGGTTTCCCTTTTCTGAATGAGGGTGTGTGGTGCTGTGGGAGAGACATCAGGATCCTCTGAACTTAAACTTTAATTGACCATTTATGTATTTATCAGAAACTTCCACCCAGAATTAAGGCAAGGGTTCTAAACAAAGATAACAGTGTTAGAATGGAAAATTGAAATTAGCTAATCCAAATAATAATAATGAATAAAAGAAGAGTCTGGAATTGCCCAATGACAAAAAAATTCCAGAACTTCATTTAAACTGTAGTTTCCAAAGTTTTAAAATATAACAATGAATAAAATTGGAGAAAAATATGTCTAATAATGTTTTAGGTTTAAATGTTTTCCTCAGTGTGGACAATTTAAACATCAAAGCCTAGAAATTAGTTGGTTATAGAATGGTTATAGTTATAGAATGTGTGCACAATTGTTATTGGAACAAGTCAGTTACTCCAGAACACAGAAAAAAAGGACAAAACTGAAAAAAGGGTTGAAGAGGGATGTAAGTGTCACCACAGCACACAGGGCAGGAGCCCAGTCATCATCCCAACTACAACAACCCCCTTCGTCATATATTAATTATTAGATCTAACATTTCAGACAGAGTCAGTTGTTTGTTGATTATTAAATTAAACATGTGCACTAGCCTCAGATTGTCATAAACCTAATAACATTGTCGGCATTAGAGGTATTTTTAAAGGAAGGCAGTGGAATTGAGCCTTGGAGCGTCAGGTGACACCAGCTTGGACTTATTTGATCCCATTCTAATTTTAATTGTAGAAAAACATTTTCACACCCAAAAGGGATTAACAAATTATCACACTTTTTTATGTGTTGTACAGTCTATTCTGGTTGTTTAGTTACATAAAGTCATGACTGAAATTTGCGGCATCAAATATGGAAGCATTTACGTCATTACGCATTTACGACGCATTTATTATCACAAATAAAGCAGAGGACAGTTTCACGCAGCTGTCCTCTGTCAGCAATATGAACACGTCATTGTCAACTGCATTCATGGTCATTAGTTTTCCATTTACCTAATGAAATTCATGGTAAAATGGAGAAGATACACTCGGAGGGGTGAATCTAATTGTTGTCCCACTAAATTGAGCACCGATTGGAGAGGGCATTTCTCCTTGACCCTGTAAACAGCTGCAAAACCATTGATAACCTCATTTGGGCATTGCAGGAACTTAATTTCTCCATTAGGCAGCTGACTCGCTAGCAGTACCGGAACAGGGCTGACCTGGGCACACCTCTCGCAAAGGACAACAGTGTTTGCATTACACTGTTTTGATCACACACCTTTCACTCATAACACCTGCTTTATATTGTGTAGATTCTTCTTTTGCTGCCAAAACAACCCTGATCATTGAGGCACAGACTCCACCAGACCTCTGAAGGTGTGCTCTGGTATCTGGTATCCTGTGATGCTGACCACGGCAGACTGTAACAGACAAGCACAGTTTTGGAGATGTTGTGACTGTGTGGCCATCACAATTTGGGTTTTGTCAAAATTGCTCTATGTCACATGCTTCCCAATTTTTCCTGCTACTAAATCATCAGGTTTGAGGATACATTGTTCACTTGTTGCCTATATGCCACCCACCAACAGAGGTCATAATGAAGACATAATAAGTGTTATTCTATTCAGTGGTCAGAATGCTAAGACTGTATCAGTGTCAGTACCATTCATACAAAGGGTAGGGCTCGTAAGATTTCAGGATTACTTTACTGTGGACTTGCTTAATTCATACTTAGCTAGATCACTAGATCAAATAAAAAATTATGAAGTATTTCCTGACTTTTCCTGTGTGTGTGTGTATATATATATATGTGTGTATATATATATACAGTATATAAGAAAATCTTTTGAAGAAGTCACCCTTTTAGGTGTAAAACATGATCTATAGGTGAAATGTCTTACTGGGTGAACAAAGCCGACAGTGCATTGTGCTCACTGAGAGAATAATGGCAGGAATATGAAAAGGGAGTGTTTCAGCTGGGCTGAAACAAAAGGAGTCTTGTTAAATGATTCACAGATTCATAATGTGAGCTGTGTTTTCATACAGAGAGAGAGGAGCTGCTCGTATTAGGACAGGATATGCTACAGAAACACAAAACACACCACAAAACATAGTATTACCAAGAGGTTGTGAAGAAAAGGCCCAGAAGAAACAACCAAAATTTACAATACGGCAAGAAACACACAGGAAAACACAAAAACAACACAGAGAGGGACACACACACACACACACACACACACACACACACACACACACACACACACACACACACACACACACACACAAAAATCCATTACAATGAAAGCGTTGATGGGAGGCCCCTGTGTCGGGACCCTAACAGCTGTGGTGCATTAGGGCCCGACCATGAGCAAGAGAAGGGAGACTGGCAGTAAACAACCCTAAGCCTGAAGACACACACACTCATACACACACACACACACACACACACACACACACACACACACACACGCACACACACACACAGAGTGACATATATCACCCACACATTTTCACAAACATTCATACACCGTGTTATGCTAATGCAGAGACACACAAATTGAGCGCAATGTGGGAAATCAGTAGTTATGGACCTGAGAGGATTTCCTGTGAAGGAACAAGATCACATCTACAAAATGATATAGTTTGCATTTAAATCTCAGAGAAAGAGCCTGATGTGGCTCATTGAAAGTTGTTGTGCTGTGATGCTGTACTGAAAACTATGGAAGTCCCAATTTTGGCTTTTTTTTTTTTCTGTCATCACCATTCATGAAAAACTGAACAAACACTCTGAAAGTGCTTTATATGCTACTGATATTAATAATGGGGATTGATATTAATAATGGTGATTCCTCATGATGCTTTAATGGTAAAGCATCATGAGGAATTAGCTTTGTGTTGTGTGACCATGCAGCGCTCCAATAGCATCCAACTACCCTACCATCTTTCTTAGGTGAACTTTGTCACTCCGGAACATATCACACATGGACAAAATTTTTGGTACCCCTCTCTTAATGAAAGAAAAAAACACAATGGTCTCTGAAATAATATATAAATAAACATTTACTAAATATCAAGTAATGAAAATCACATGTTTTTGAATAGTGGTTCAACAGTCATTTAAAAAACAAGGCAGTTGTTGTGATCTAATTTCCATCCCCTTGCCTTCCTGAACATAACGCCTTTTGTTTTGTCTTTCTAGCTTATCCGGTTCCTGAGATATGTGCAAAAAGATGCGCAAAAGTTGAAATTTGACCTTAACCTAGTGTTCTCAAGGTCAAGGTAATCATCTGGGTTTCATCCCCTATGCTGCCTGAGGAATGTGCTTTTTCTGTCATCTTTCTATCTGCAACGCTTGTGAAGATATTTGGTGGACGGACGGACGACCACACAAAAACTGACAATTACAGTATGAATGAAACAGGCCTGGACAAAAATGATGATACCCTTGGAAAAGACTGAGAATAATTTAACCGTAAGGATGTGTTAAACACAGGTCTCAAACTAGTAATAAAACATGGACAACAGCAAATGAAGAACAGAGTTGTCTCAGGAGATTAGAAAGAATATTATATACAGGCATGTTCAAGGAAAAGGCTATAAGACCATCTCCAGGTAGCCTGATGTTCCTGTGACTACAGTTGGACACATTCAGGAGTTTATGGTCCACAGGGCTGTAGCCAGCCTCCACAAATGTGGCCACAGGAGGGAATCTGATAGAAAATTGACTAAATTGCCACTACGAATGGTAACCAGAGCCCAGAACGACGTCTAAAGAAGTTAAAGGTGAACTCCAAGGTCATACATCATTGTCAGATTGCACCATCTATCAAAGAGGACACCATTGTTGAAAACAAATCATACAGCTGGAGCTGTTCACTCGGAAAGAGTGGGCCAAAGTACCTATTGAAAGGTGCAGAAGTCTCACTTACAGTGACAGTAGTTTTTTGATGAATATGAAGTTAAGGCTACTATTATTTTTGTCCCTGCCTGTTTCATTACTTTGTTTGTTTTGGGTTTTTTAAAGAATTTAATTGGACACAATTCAAAAACAATGTCTTATTTTAATTGGTTTTCATTGGATTTATTGTTACTTTTGCCAGTTGTCACTTATTTCATTGACCATTTTGAGTTTTTCCTTTCACAAATATGTTATTCTTAGATCATTTCAGATTCAGATGATATATTTCTTGGTGCAACCTCAAAGAAGCAGTTGGAAAAATAATCTTAACTCAAGAGCCAATCGAACTCAGTTAGATTCTTATCTGTGCTTTAAAGGCAGTCAGACATGTCCGATCAATCAGGACCATTTCATCATGGAATACATTGAGTTATACAGAACATTACTCATTACTGTGTCTTTGAGTGTATTAACTGTGCTGCTGCATTGGATGAACTACCACTGGAGCAGTGAACTTGATCTGGCTTGTATCAATCACCTGATAGCTAAGCCATTAGCATCCACATCTGTGTATGTGAATGACAATAAAACACATTAAAGGAAAAGTCCGATGGAAAGATGCTAAGTGACAAAACGACGTATAGTCAAAATTATACTACTAAAAATTGCTGAGGTATCATGGCCTCCTGTAACCTTGGAAATGTATGGTCTATTAGATGTCACTCGGTAGCATTTTACGGCAATCCCTCTAAAATATCAGCAGTCATAAACAATTTAGAATTGAGAATGAAAGCCTGTCGCGTGAACGCTTCCTTTTCTCTCCATCTGTCTCAGTCACAGCTTGTCTCAGAGTGAGCTCCTATATCAATACCTCTGGCATCTTTTTCTTCTCTCTCCCGTCTTTGCTGGGAGAGGGGAGGCCAGTGTGGAGAGGCACAAGCCCCTGTGAAGTGGCTTTATCATGGGGAGACACGTGCAGGCAAAGGACCCCGTCTGAAGGCTGAGTGGCAGGCGGCAGAAGCCATTAAGATAGAGCTGCTATCTCTTTCTGCCAGGGCCCTCTAATACAAGCAGGGGCTCAGGCCACTCTCATCCACACACCTATCCTGAAATGACATGTGGTGACATGAATGTAGACACGTGCTTGTTCATTTACACTTTTTCTCAGTCCCTGTGTCTATCTGACGCCTGTTCCACCTGCAAAACCCATCAATTTCTGTCTGGGCAAAGACTACACTGATAAATTGTCAGGTAGACAGGCAGCGGCCACAAGAGAGACAAACAAATTGCTGTCTCTGCCACTTTTGCCACCTGAGTATTGTTTGTCTCGTAATGTGAGATAAGAGCACACAATATTCATTGCAAGCATGAAGATGTATACTGAATTATAAGAAAATTCAGATAGGTCAGCAATACCTTCCTTGATTCCTTACAGATACATGATTTCTCACTTGAACCTGTCATGCAAATGTCATACAAGTGTTGGTGGAATCTGCGACATGAAGCCTTCTGTAATTTGGCAACTCGCAGTCTACTGTTGGTGCCATACATAGTGCCATATCATTATCAAATAAGGGAAGTAATTTTTATTTTCATAGTTATTCCAAACTGGAAGAATATAATGATTAATTATTATTATAATTATTTTATGAGAAAACACAAGCAAGGTGCTGTAGTGAGGGGTTAGAAATATTAACTTTAAGAGAGGAAGCTCTTATTCATGTGCTTGACAATCAACCACTGGTTTCCAAAGAAATTGTTCATCTTTAATTTAACAAACTGGGTAAAACAAGTTGGTAGTAGGGTGGCATAGTTGTTAGCGCTGCTGCCTCACAGCAAGAAAGTTCTGGGTTTGATTCCTTTTCGTACAGAGCTTTGCATGAATTCTCTCCAGGTTCTTCAGCTTCCAGGGTTCTTCCACGTCCGAAAACATGAGGTGAACTGGTCACAACAAATTCATAGGTGTGAATATCAGTATGTGTGATTGTCTTTTGTGTGACCCCACAATGAACTGGCATCGTATCTGGGGTGTACCCTGTCTCTCACCTGTAGCTAGCTGAGACAGGTTCTAGCAGACCCATGACCCACAAGATGGTTAGGCGGCTGAAGACAATTGTATCATCTGCAAGTGGATGGATGGATGGATAGATAGATAGATAGATAGATAGATAGATAGATAGATAGATAGATAGATAGATAGATAGATAGATAGATAGATAGATAGATAGATAGATAGATAGATAGATAGATAGATAGATAGATAGATAGATAGATAGATAGATAGATAGATGGATGGATGGATGGATGGATGGATGGAGGGGTGGATAAATAAAACTTCATTCAGTGAGCTCCAGAGATGATTATAGTCTTGTTTTTGAACTTTATGACAAGATAAGCTAATTGTCTCCTGTCTCCTCAAACTCCATACTTATCACAGAAATATCAGTGTTATCGATCTTATCACCGAACCGTGAGCTTTAGAGTAAATAAATGCATTTCCAAAAAAAAAATGTTTGAATGAGTCCTTGAGATGTCTGCGGAGAGGAATCCTGTTTGTGCTGATCAAAACATCTCCCTATTTCTTTGGTAAAAAGCAGTTCCAATCAGAACCAAGGTCTGCTGAGTATTATCTGAGTTATAGCTGAATAGAAGCTTTTCAATGTTGCAAAGACTAGTAATGAAATTACACTGACCTCCATTATATTGCGTTGGAAGTAGAAATCTCAAACATTTCAAACCTGGACAAATAAAACTAAAATTATTTGCATGGATAGCCGTCATTATGGAGAGAACATGTTTCTACAAGCAAATTGACCATTTCATCACAAAGCACGATAGATTCTAACTCAGTGAACTTTACAGAAGCTAATGCTGTGAATGGCTTCATTTCAGTAACGCTTCTGTCCATCCCTTCATTTGTCTGATTCAAAGACAATCTTGATCCAAATTGTCTTCTCTGCTGCTGCTCAAGGTTAGCAAGCATACAATAGACGTTAGTGTTTGTAAAATGTTTAGAGACCTTTCTCGGCTACATCCACAGCTAGTACATAGCTCTGTGCACAGGTTGTTCAGTAAACAAAGCCGTTTTCTTCTTAGACAATGGCTGCATGGAACATTAATTAACGATCTGTGCGCTTTGTGCAAATCTTAACTCAGTCCCAATTAGCTGGATTATTTTCTTGTCTCCTTGAAAACATCAAGTAAGTTAATTACGGCTGAGGGAAAACAGACTGTTTCTGGTGTCACTGTGAGAGAGTGAGGACAATGCAACAAATGAATGAAAGGGAGTCTGTGTTGCAGGAAGGTTAATAGAAGACTAGCCTGGGAAGATAAATAAAAAGTCAATGATTTACAACAAAAAAAAAAGAGACCAGAAATCTTGAAAACACACACACACACACACACACACACACACACACACACACACACACACACACACACACACACACACACATACACACACACACACTTGTCACACAATAAAATGTTCATATATATGTGCAGGCAAACACACTTGCTGCTACCTGACTGCACAGAGGACAGATGTATCCGTGAACCATTTGTCTCTTTTTAGTTAAAAACAATCAAAAGGTGTTGAGTGACAAAAATCAATGAGCAGAGAGAAGAGAATATATCAGATTTACGACAGAAAAAGTACGTTGGCTCCAAGTAGAGACTGAGCATCTCTGCCTTTAGTGTTTCACTGAAAGACAGGGATGGCCTTTATCCACCAAGCACCTGCCTGTGTATACATGTGTAACAGATACATGACGATGCTTTTCAGTGTGAATTCCAGTTCATATTTCAATTGGTATCAGATCTAAGGAATGGACTCATCATACATCAAATATCGCATCTAATGTTCTTCAGCATGTGTTAAAAGCAGTCGTCTCGTTTGCGTCCCTGGGATGCAAGCTTTAAAGACTTAAAATAAAATAAAAAATCAATGCTACCTTTTTCCACGATGTAATATTGGGAAAAAATGCACTTCCATTCAACAAAAATATCCCCAATTTATCCATTTCTCCACTTAAATTTTGAGGCCAGAAATCGCCATTGTGTTTTGATCTCATGTGAGTTTCACATCACGAGGCTCATCTGTGGGATTCAACCTTATTAAAATCAACCAAGTGCGGCACGGTGGCGCAGTGGGTAGTGCCACACAACAAGGCGGTTCCAGGTTCGAGTCCCGCCCCGTGCAGAGCTTGTGCTTGTTTTCTCTGTGTCTGTGTGGGTTTTCTCCGGTTTCCTTCCACCTCCAAAAAGATGCGCTTCTCTGTGTCTGTGTGTGGCTCTGGACTTTACACCACTTGACACCCTAAGCCAGCTGGGATAGGCTCCATACAATCCAGTGTGCCATCATCCATTGTCTTACCTACAATGATGTTATCAAAAGTCTGCAGGACGCCATGCTCACTATTTGTGATGTGAAATACCACTGAGTAGGGACGTTTCTGGGCAACCCTAAATAGCCTGCGGACTCCAAAAAAGATGTCCGCTTTGTGGATTTGGAGAAAAATGTGATAAACACAGATAGGGATGCAGTACTCAAGCATTTAATCCCTTGTGACGACACCAAAGTAACACTGGGGGTAATTGTCTTCACTTTAGTCTGCAGACCATTGAGGGCTGAAGTCATGACAGCAGCCCCATCGCATGTCTGTGCCACAAGTTTATCTCTAAATTTGATTTCCCTGTACGTTTCCATTTAATACTTTAAACCAAGACCAAGCATGTTGCCTTTCAGAAACATAAAAATAAAGAATTTTACCTGAACTATCAACATAGTGAACAATGACGGAGAGTTAGGCACAGCAAGAAATACCAGTTATTTCTTTCATCTGCTATCCAATAAATGGAGCAACCTGAATTTCATCTCTGATCTCATCAGAAACAGCGCTGCAAGAGCAGAGATCAAGTTCCTTTTGATAGATGAGACATACCAGAAAACAAAGCCGATGGCTGGAATTGTGCGGCCAAGACAGTCATATTTAGATGTTTCCTAATTCCCTTTGACGTATGGTTCACTTCTCTCATCCAAGCAAGGAAGTCACAACTAACTTTGTGTTTCCCGTCTTATCTTATTTCTGCTTCTGTCAAACTTTAAGGCTACACTACCTTCTTTAAACAAATTAAATAAAATGTATTACAGCCAGTGTTCCCTCTAATTTTTCATGTGTCTGGGCAAACACACAAGCTTCCTGAGCGCACTGCGGACTACTGTGAGCAACATGAGATGTGCACACTGTGACCTCACAAAAGTATCACAATTTTCAACACGTTGGATCACAGCAAGTTACATGGCTTATTAAAAGAATCAAATCACAGCAGCCATGTTCATTTGTTTATTTTTAATATAAGTGATTAATCCCACTTGAAATGAAAAACAAACAAAAAAATCCTGTTCTTCACGAGATGTGTAGTATGTTGTATGTGAGGGCCCTTTGGCCATGGGATGAATCCTGCTTTGTATGAAGTGAGGTCCAGTTGTGGCCTGGCTTAGGCTCCTGTTCTGAAAGAAATGACACATACTGTGTACACCTTTCAGACATCACATTTTGTTCACATTAAAACATTCCCATATTTTGCACAATGACGTGCGCTATTGCTTGTGATAAAGTGTAAATGCTTGTAACTCTCTAATTACTCTCTAATCATCTAGTAACTCTATTTTATTAGCATTTATACTACCCATAAATTATCTAGTAGTAACAACATTTAATGATTAATATCCATAGATAAAAAAATCGTAATAAATGTCATTAGAATATGAACAAATCTGACTTAAATTTTACCTTATATTTCACGTGGTTGTACACCTTGTCCAGGTTGATGGCTAACCTGTACGGCGTGTATAGCAGGGCGCACATGCAGGACCATCAATGCTCTGATTGGCTGCGTAGCGTCAGTGAATCTGATTGCATCATTGGCTGTACACCTGTCACTCACTGAGTTGCAATGCAAAATGGTAAAGAAAACAACAGTGTTGGTCTAATTAATTAGATCAGGTCTAATATTATATATTACTTAATACATTCTATTGAATTTTATTTTGTGCGGAGCACAAATTTTCTTTCTTGTTCGCTGGGAATGTGCGAGCAGTGCGCAATTGCACACGCATACAACTTAGAGGGAACACTGATTAAAACCAATGTATTTTTGTGGCAAAACCCAACCAAAGTGCAACAATCAACAGTCCAAAAGTCATAATATTTCAGAATTTGTGAAATATTTGTCAGCAAGGCTTACTCTAGAGGTCCAACCAGATGTTGCATATTTATGAATGATTGAACCAACCAACAAATTCAGAAAAGTCCTGAAAGTGCACAGAATTGAACTGCAGAGCTGAAAGTTTGCTGCTGCTGAAGACCATATAATATAAGCCAAAGCTCTGGAATTCTGTGTCACAACCAAAAACCATAGAGATTCATGTAATTAAAGTAATCATGCAATCTTTAAACATAATAATTATGATGCTTTTTGACTACATGCAGTCATTTGCCTCGTATTGTGCAGCCCTGAGATTCATGTTGAATTTTGTGTTCATGGGTTGTTGTTTTTTTTGTGTACGTGATGAAAATTTTTGGGGGTGAAAACCTGATTGTTGAGTATTGTGTCAAGTTCACTCAACATGGCAGCGAAAAAATGCGTAACAAAATGAAAATATGAAAATGTTCACAAGATGTGTTAACAGAGTGGGAGATGTTTTAATAATGGTATATGAAATATAGGATTTGTAATAGAAATTTATTCTGTCTTATATCCCAGGCGTACTTAACGCATTTTGAAGTCTTAATCTTCAACGCCACTTCACTTCACTTCATACCGACATCAGTTGACATACGAGCAACTCGACATGAATTTTTTAGTCACGGGCCGCTACTCTTTCCTTATTATTGTCCAACAAATGAGCAAGTTACGAGTTACAAGCAGTTCTTTGGGACACCATCGCTAGTTGGTGGATATATACAACATCAGTTGAGACTGCATCCCGTACTTTCCCACGGATTTTCCGCAGAGTAAAGACATAGCCCATGACCCGCAAAACAGATAAGTGACTTGATGAGATGGTTTTGGTCGTCACTTCTACAAGAAAATAAATAGATATTTGTAGACTTTGTTTAACTGAGAGTTTGTGTTTGTGACAAAACACATTGCTGAAAGTGTCTGGTCTGTGGTCTTAGTACTGTAGGAGTCCATTTTTGTCATCATCATGTTAATGTGTGACATTCACAGTACATCTGTGTGAGACAGAGCGAGGGATTGGGGCAGTTCATGTGTGTGTCCGTACATATGATGCGTCTGTTTGCAGGAAGACACTAAAACATTTGGCTCTTGGTTGTCTGGTTGTCCAGCCCTGTTCCAAAAGTTCCTCTTACCGTAAAATCAAAGGAAATAGCAAAACATAGTCAATATAAAACAGTAGATTATCCACTCAGGAACTGATGTTCCCTCTCTACCTCTTCAACTCCCTCCTCCTCAATCAAAATTTCTCCCCCTCTTAAATCATCATCCTCTTCTTCCACCACCATATCCCCATACTCTACCTCAAAGCTATCAGGATGATGCCTCCTTCGATCTGAAGCTGAATGGGGGGATTTGGCACATTTTCCCCCTCTTTGCTCACTGCAGCCATTTTTTTTTTTTTTTAAAGAGCAAACATGTTTATGCTCCAAATCTCTGCACTGTGTGTTTCTCCACGTCAAGACACAAGCTCAACCCTGGATTGATGCGCACTGGCAGCCCCCCTGTGTAGTCGCTCTGAGGAAGAAGGGGGACGACACCGAGAACAGAAGAAAAGAGAGGGATGAGAGCATGGGGAGTGAAGAGGAAATGATTTTCTGATTTTCTACACAGCTTTGTGGTCCTGGAAGGCTGCTCATATGTTTGTTTTTTAAGTCCATTGGTGAGAACAAGAGGAGGGAGATTGTGCTATCCACTGCCTGAGGGCCCTGCTGAGCCTATATATTTAAACCCCCTCTGTTCCATGCTTAACAATAACGCCTACTAGTTTTAATTTAATTCTGTCATTTTTTTTACTAAATAATCCACTTTCATTTTCTATGTCACAGCTGGTGAAATAAATCTAATCTTATCACATAGCAGACTGGGTGTGAGATTTGACACACAAGTTTCTACTTTTTCTGTCTTCAAGGCCTTATTTGATGAAGAACAATAGAGATAGGAGTGTGATGTGTTCAAGGACAGGTAGGAAACAATATGTGCACTTGATAATATTTGCTTTCTGTCTCAGTAATGACCATGTGGGATGTGAACTGGTGAACTGATCCGAGCCATTTAGAGGTTTCTGTATCGCAGTGATTGAATAAAGATTGTCAGATGTACAGTATTTTAGTAGTCAACGGTTCTGTTTGCGGTGTAGGGCTACCAGCCATCTGGCCCACGGCCACGCCACATGTGGTGAGCTTCCTCAACATTTAACAACCCGACAGTTCATGTTAAGCAGCAGGCAACCTATACTTACACCCATCATTACCAGACCGCAGCTCACCCCCTTTAATTAAAAGTCAGTTACATCAGATGTCGATATTAGTTCAATGTTTGTGTTTTCAGTCTTTTAACCTGAGATCGAGAATCAATCACCACAGACACGCGGATGACGGGTTGGCCTGTCTGTGTGTTCCATTTTGTCTAGACAGAGAAATAACACTGTTCTTGTTTGCTTTAACTGATCTCCAGCAAAATTAATAGTTGAATAAGATTCAATGGGATATTCAGAAACCTAGAAAAATTCATGTATATCAATTCAAAACGATGTCTATAAGTGGAGTAAGTACTTCTAATTGTTTCAATCAGTCGAAGTGCATCGATGTTTTTGTCTGCCTTTACTTTAGTTTCAGGAAAGCAAGCTTAGTTGGTTTTTTTTCTCTGGCGTGCATCAGAGGTTTTGATTTATTCGTTTTAGCCGTTGCACTTTGTTACATTTTGATTTTATTGATACAGAAAAATGTCATCTTTTTTTGCTTCTTTATCACTTTTCTTTAAATTTTACATTTCCTTTCGGGTTTTTTTGTGAAGAAAAATATTTGGAACCATTTTTGCAACAAAAGCACCAGCACATAATAAACAGATCCTGAGCTACAAACTTTCAGTTTTGTGGAAGGACAGGTAACTCATGGATTTGACAGTTTCATCTACTGTCAATCCCTATTTGAATTGCTATATGGACTCATTTACTCCATATATATCACGTTTCTTGCAAAGCCAAGGGGGCAGCAACTGAAGCAGAATACTTCAGAAGTACCTCTAACCAGAAAAAAAAAATTTCAAACCTCTTTGAGGACTTGGTGAACAAAGAAAAGTCTGTAAAACATCTCATTCTTCAGCACACAGCGCTTGTGACCATAGGTGAGGACTGGAATGTAATTCTGTGAGTAAATCATGAGCTTTTACTCCTGCCTCAGCTCCTCTTTCAATACAAAAGACTTGTGAACAAGACTTACAGGTAATTTAACTCATTCAAAAGAGGCAGCGACTCACCCTTAACCTAAAGCGAGCAATCCAGAGTTTTCTAGCAAAGAACCATAGCTTCAGGCTCAGAAAGACTGACTGTTATCCCAGTCATTTTACACTTTGCTTCAGCCTGCCCTGGAGGCTGGAGATCATGGACTAATAAACAAGGATGTCATCTGCAAAGAGGAGAGATTCAACTTCCAGGAACTCTCCTCACTCTGAAATGTCCTGAAATTGTTAATGTGCAATTGTTTTTCTTCAATTTATGAATTGAACACATAAAATAAGTTTTTTTAAAGCCTTTTGTCTTACTGTCTATTCTTGCATCCATTACCCATCCTTGCCCAGAGGAATACTATCAGGGCTGTGGTGCTGACACTTGACCCAAGCTATTGGTTTCTTTTGTCACTGCCAGAGGAGTTGTTGACACATATCCTGCTCCTTCTATCTGTTACTCCCTCTGGACAGCAGCTTCAAGCCTAAACAACGAAAAGGAAACACTTCGCCAGCGTGGCATGTTTTCACATTTTCAATAAAGCTTGCAAGCTTTACATTAGATGACACTGCCTGCAGACCTACCTTATGTCGTCAGACAGCCCAGCATCACTTCATTTTCATCTAAACATATAGTAAGGTCCGCTATTTTGTGTGTCTGTTGTGTCGATCCCCGGTCCCCACCACCACCACCCCTTCAAAGTCCCCTTTCCTCACTGTGTGAACACAGTGGCACACAGATGGTTAAGCCCACCCTTGTAATGAGTGGGAAGGGTGGGAGGTGAGTGGGGGGGGGTTGCTGCAGATGGCACAGAGGGCATCGCCAATCAGCCTACACAAACTAACACACACAAACACGCACACAAAGAAATACAGGAGAATGAGACACATATGTGGGGAGAGAGAGAGAGAAATGGATGTATGCATGGATAGAAGGTGTAGGTGGGTGTGTGAGCCCTGTACCCCTGAGCGCATTGTGTGCTCTGTATGTGCAATAGCTGGCGTTGATCTCGTGTGGAACACAAAGCCCTGGCACCTCTGCCCACGCCATGCCACACTGAGAGGCACAGCGAGGCCTGCCAGAGGGGCTGGCAACACTGCATGTCTGACTTCACCGACTCAGAACACTTCTTTGATTTGTATGCATATACATAAATATCATGATGTATTGCATGTGTGTCTTGGTGAGCAGTACTTGTTATTACTGTGGAAAATGTATAATATATATTAAAAACGCTGTGTTTGAAAATGGATATCTGTATATATATATATATATATATATATATATATATATATTATGACCTTACCAAGTGCCACACACTCACACACACACACCAGCACACACACCGGTACCCTCTCTCATTAAGAAGACCCTATCCTATGTCTCTAATGGCTGAGCCTTTGATATGCAATGACGACTAATTCCCTCCTGTGTTCCACTCTCTGCAGACAGCACAGTCATTAGACCATGGACACAGACACACACATATACACATACAGTTGTGTATGAGCAGAAAATCTAATCATTTAACCCGTCCAGAGGTTCTGATTCTCATCTGTCTTCACCTTAGGTTATGAATTGTCTACCGGGGGACTCACAACCCACACTTGAAATGTAAATAGAACAATATTTACATAAAAACATTTGAATTTATCATTAAAATCACTCTTCTTGATGTGGATTTCTCTGTAAAGCAATAAGGTGAAGCCTAATTTGCTGGTTGAACTGTTTGCCTTGTATGCATAAGTTATTCTGACATCAATCTCACACTGTAATGAGGCAGAAAAAAATCCAGACATGCCAACTGTACCTACTTTTTAAAAAGGGCAGGAAGTGAGCACTCATCACTGCGGTGCAAACCGCCTTTGTTGGTGCAAATAGTACTGAAAAAAAATGTTGGACATTGTAAAACTAAGTCAGATATGGACCCGTCAATACATGGATGTTGTCAATACATGGATTTTGGGAGTCCCTGAACAGCAACACAAACTGTTCGGGTCTAGTGTTTGCTGACTGATATCAATGTTGACCTAATAATGACAAACAACAATATCATTTGGTATCATGCATTTAGGTCTCTGTCAGAACAAAATTATATTCTTCATATTTATACCTGTGTCCATTGCTTCAGCTTGAGAAAGGCGGTTTTTTCTAATCTCTTATGAAAGGTCATTATTTGAACCCTTTTTCAAGGCATTTTAGCTGGTATTTCAATGTGTTGGCAACTATTCTCCAGGACACCACGCTTTATCTACATTGTTAATCGTATTCAGCTATTTTGCCCTCTTGCTTAGGGAAAGAACTAAAGGATTGCGTACAGCGAAGCTCACAGTCAGTTATGAACTAATACAATGCTGGCTAAACTTCATCCGTTCATCAATTTCTCATGGTATAAATAATTTGGTATAAATAATGTGAAATAATGAGGTGATTGATTATTTAAACAACAGAAAATTGCCCACCATTCCACGGTTCACTTCAAATATAGTTTTTACTATATTTCAAACAACAAACATTTGTTTCAGCTTCACAACGTGCTGCTTTGCTGCTGGTCATATGTGATGGCAGCTTTGAAGATCGGGGCTTCCATAAACTTTTTTGAGAACTGAAAGGAATTCTGACATTTTGAGTGTTTGAAAATCATTATGGAGAAACCAATCCGGAGAGATTAATAAACAGTGAGTTTAAATTGCTGGTTGCAATAGTTCAGACTGATTTCACTCTGACTCAAATCTTCTGATAATCCTTAAGGCTAACTTAAGCTAAAAAACTACAAATATTAAACAGACATGCCCTCCAGTTCTCACTGAAAGTTACACAGCATGTGATGTTCACATCTTCACAACTATTACTTCATCAACACAAATTTATTTTCCTCTCTGACTGTAAAGTAGGGTGATCACAACGTCAATGTTATTAGTGTACACAGGTGCTTCGGAGAGATCATGGGAGATGGGGGTTTCCACTGCTCCTTCACACATGAGAATCTTAATGGAATTCTGTACAATGTGTGATGCTCCATTATTCTCTAATTTAGTTGCAAGCTCTTGTTTCAGATTCAAGAGAATACAAATCTTTGCATGATCAAACATTCCGCAATTTGATAGGAGGGTTTGATGCAAAAAGATGCAAAATCAGCAAAATAAGAATTTTAATAAATTAGGATATTATTATTTCTAAATAAATATTTATGTGTATTACAAGTATTTATTGGTTACACTAGCGGAAATGCCCCCCTAGCTTAAACTAAAATGGTGTCCCTAAGAATTTTTTTTTTTTAAGGTTATTTTTGCATCAAGATGTCCTTGAAAGTGATGATCACATTATTTCTCATAGTTCATGGAGGGTTCTGCTCTCCTGGCTGCAGCTGTGCCAATATTAGATACAGCTGCAAACGCAAATTTGGATTTCATGCTATACAATTTGGTAATGATCGATCAACCATATTGATTTATTTCTTTTCTCCATCCCCTCACCATTCCATTCCTTCTTTCAAACCTGGCCACGCCACCTCCCCGTTAGCCCCATATCCAGTCACCACTTCACTTTAAACTGCTACTTTGATCTCTCTGCCTTTTTCCTTCTATTTCCACCTCACTCCTCGCCAATCCCACCCTCTTCTAAACTCTGATGTTTTCCCCTCCTATCCCTCTTCAGCCTAACCCCTGTCCTGTTATCTCTCTACTGCTGTGTTCTCAGTTAATTCCGTCGCTATTAACCCAGTGAACAGCTTCAACCCGGCTGACCCCAGCCAGCTAATGTTTCTGGAGCCCTGGGAAAATCATTTTTCTTATGGAAGTGGTGGAAATATGGCTCTATAGGTAGGGAAAGAAACTACAAATGTCAAGACAGTTGATCTTCATAGACAAATAATTAGAACTTGAATAAAATCATGATATTGGCTCCTTGACCAACTTATCACAATTGACTGGTGTACCTCTGGTATGGGGAAACTGCTATCAGCAGAGGATGTGGAAAGGCTTTGTTTAATACCAACAATAGACCTGTGATTGTGGGCATTATAATCTGACACCAGTGATGGTTTCCACAGTGACCACTCATCAACACTGCATCCTTGGCAAAGGACAGAAGACTCCAGTCAGCTGTGGAGCAGACGAGAGGTCAAGCTGATCCTGGGCGATAGAAGCCACTGACAGGATTTAATAAATTCCAAAGCAGTGTAATGTAGTGAAGCTGAACATGTTCATGGTAGCACAGTGCACCTGGAATTTAACAGATATGAAAAAAAGAAAAGAAAAAAGAATCAGTTCAATAAAGCCAACTGTGTGTAGAGATATATGCCTTTGAACAACTATGAAGCATTATCTACTCCTGACTTTTCAATATATAGCTATCGTGTGTAGTCTTCATACAGTTCTTACATGTGCACTGGTAATATCATGAGACATTGCAAACTGAAAACAGTTGTTTTAATTTAACATGAACTGTTGATTATGGAGCACAGAGTCGCTTTATAAATTCAACATAATGCAGAAGAAGCATTCCACCTGCATGGGACCCATGGAAGCGAGCCAGCCGTCACTGCTTGAAGGGAATCCAGTCTGCAGCGTGTCTTCATACATTTAACCGGACTGGAGTGAACCACGTTTAGGTTTGGATGAAACTTGCGTCCATAATCACGATCCTCCCTCTATCTAATTTTTAACTTTTTATTTCAGCTCACTATTTATTTCTTTTATAATTTCCACACTGGAAAATATATTTTTTAAGATTTATTGACAATAACGCTTTTACAGATAATAAACCAAAACAAAGTCATGTCATCTGTGGTCATTTGAGGTAATTTTGCTTCCTTTTCAGAGATTATGCAGATGTTTCAAGAGCACTTTAAAATAAATAAGAATGGTCAATAAAATATCCCAATGATGATAAACAATCAAAAAGTGATTTCACTGCAAAAAACACATTTTCTTTCAATTACTTTAAAATCAATTTTACTTCCAGTTCACTATTTTATTTTCCTCTAGTTTGACACTCTTTTCCTCCATCAAATATTTTAAGTTTCAATCTGTTAAGAACAAAGAATGATTGTCACTTCTAAACAAAATGGGAATTTGTGACCCGGAGAAAATTTGATGGGCTAAATATTTTCTGTTCAACATAGTTGCGAGTTTGTGAACATAAAGACTGAACGGACTGATGCAATTTCAAATTACTATAGAATCCATGGACACTAAATATCTCAGACAGGTTACCTAAAACTTTCAGCCAATATTTTGGGTGAAAGGAAATAATAATTGATAAATTGTGTAACTGATTATTGTGATTATTATCTAAGATAGAGTGATAAGCCTTGTACGTGTTCACAATTGTATGCATCTGTATACACTGTTCACCTTTGCTTACACACGCATGCATGCATTTCTGTGCACATGTACTTGTGCGTATTCACGACACTGGGCTGGAGTTAAGTGAATAAATGCATTAAAAGGGTTGTCGGGGAGCCCAGCTCGTTCACTGCCCACGATAATGAGGATGTTTTCTGTCTTCAGTTCAATCAGCGCTGCCGGCTCTGAGATGGGAAAGCCTAGCAGATGCACAGCACATAGCAGATGTGTGCTATTGGAGTGACATCTGAAAGTAAAACTCTAGAGCCTTTTTACGACATTGTGTGCTGCTGTTTAGATGCCTGCGATTTCCTGGCGCCAAGCGATGGTGACAACTGCAACGAGGGAACAAGAAACGGCTGAAAAGAGAGAGTGGAGTGAAAAAGAAAAAGGAGTGAGAGGAAATCTTTGGCAAGGGCCTCATCTTTGAAGTGATTTGGAGAGAGATGACATGCAAAATTAGAGAGTAGCGTTTCGCCCTCTCCACTTTGACTACACATTAAACGCAACAGGGAGAAAATTTTCCATACAAAGATAAATGGCGCATGGGGCACACCGCGGTCCCTTAACAACACAGATTACCTTGTCTGCGCGCTTTCAGAATCTGTTAGGATTTCAAGCTGTTTGATTAAAGTTTTGTTGCTTTTTTCCACACACAGGTACATATAACTTTCCAACTATTCAGGTCCAACTTTTCAAAAGAACAAAAAAAAAGTCCTTTTCTCTTCAATCGTCTCTCAGCAGAAACCAGGTCCACGGCCAAAACACACTTTACAGACAAAATACATAAAAAAGCATTTGTTGTGTACAAAAGGAAGGATATCTGAAAGAACAAATATCTCAAATTTTACAGGGTTTTCTTTCATTGTATGCTATCTACCAGGGACTATGTTTAATTGTACAAATAGTGCATCTTTGGCTCATAATCACAGGATGTGCAGCTGCTAGATAACTGAACATGTAGATACATGTTCAGATATGTCTGACTATCCATTTTCACACTAAATGGCAAAATATCACAACCATGTTTTATAATTCTTTACTGAAAGACAAGTGGTACTTACCTAACTATTATGGGGTCAATGAGACAGCTTCAGCAGTAATTACTTCCGAACAAGATGCTTCAGTTTGGTGTTTCTTAAAATACCACTCAGCACTTTCTTTTGGTTGGACTTCTAGGCTATTAAAACAGCGCATATTGCGTGAAAGTAGAATATGTGAATAATGACTTGAACATTAATAAAGCGAGAGCACCTGGAGGAATGGAATAAGCATCTGGAGTCCAAAAGTAGAAGCAAGCTAGTAATTAAAACAATGTGTTAGTCACATCGTGGAATCCCATTCAATCATGTGACAAGACAACACATTTGACAGGGACACGTTTCAAAAGTGAAAATTCGCTAAAAATCCACCGATCATTTTTCCCTGAATGAGACAAGAATCTCTTTGAACACATACATAAGATCCAGACTGAGGAGAGTGTCTCACCATTGGGCTGATTTAGATTTTGTATGTAGGTGAATGTTCCACAGAATAGTGGGTGGACTTGATGAATACAAGAGGGTTCTTCATTCACACACGTTTATCTGTGCCTTTGAGACCGATGAATTGTGCGAACATGTATGGTGTGAGGCTGATCTAGAGGGGGTTTTATTGTGGTTGCCCACGGGAGCAGATGTCGCTGGCACTAACTCAATACTTTCTCTCATTCTCTCTCCTTTTGCTGCCTTGCTGTTTCACTCCCTCTCTTCTCCATCTCTGTCTTTTTCTATTGTAACCCCCCCCCCTTTTTTTTTTTTTTTTTGCTTTGACCAGATGGAGAGATGCTCCCATCCAAACCTTTCCTACTCAGGATCACAATGATCTGAATCATGTGATCCAGCATGCTATCTCCTCTGTCTATCCATAAGCGCTCACTCTCCCTGTTTCTCAGTGTCCTCTCCCCCATGACAAAAGCAGACAAAAGGCTTTCATTTCTCCTTCTTCCTCCGTGTGTTTGTACTGTACCAAACCAGGCTCCCTCTCATTGTATTCTTTCCTTCTCTTTGCAAAGAAGGTGTCTCGAGGCCCCAGGGCCCCTGCTCTGAGACAAGGGACCTGCTTTGGCCCTGGCGAGGGAGGCGGTGGTGGTAGGGGCGGGTAGGAAGCTTCTATGTGGTGAGTGAGGGAGCGAAGGGGAGAAGAAAGAGGAAAAGGAGCAGAGTATATTATTTCATTTAGTGCTTTGGAGCTCAGCAGGGATTGGGGAGTAAAACCTTGCAGCTCTGTGTGTGACAAGGGCACGACCTCCCACAACCTGGGAACTCTATCCACCCATCGCACCGCTTTCATCTGATACAAGGGGTGTGTGAGAGCTCTCAGTCACCGGCGCTGGCTGGCTCGCTGGGACCGCTAAGCTATTTAGTCAGGGCCCGCTGAACGAAGAAAAAGGTGGCAAGAATGACGGAAGGGAAAAAACAGAGACGGAGGGGAGGGAAGGTAAAGTGACTGGGTTGGCGGGGGCAAGGGTAGGTGAGGAGAGAAGGAAGGTGGGGGTGGGGGTGGGGGGTACCCGAGCCCTGTAAGACAGAATTGGGCATTGTCGCCAAGCACAGCAGAGCAGAGCTAGCCCATTCTGTTGATCTGAGCAGGATCCCGGAGAAAACAAAACTGCATTGTTCCCCGCAGATGGAAGCCAGTGTCTCCTGGGTAACAGCATTAATCTCCCCTTTTCTCCTGCTTCCTCTCTTGTCGGGGCCATAATCGGTAGGCTCCTTTCAGGAGCCGAGCCCGCCTCAAAGCCCAGGCTTCTAACTAGCCTCCTAATTAGCTGCAATTACAATGAAGACAACATGATGAGATAATAGAAATTTGCAAAATAATGACATACCACGGGAAAATATTCCTCCTCCCCAAGCACCATTTTTCCCTCCGGGAGAGGCACAATGGAGAGCCGGGGCCCTTTTCTGAAAACAGGGAGCTCAGAAAAAATGGTGGCACATTATGTGGCATTGAACCCTATTGTCTGCCTTCTGGTTGCTTCAATCAACAGGCCATTGTCTGGCTGCTTAAATCAAAATGACTCAAATACGGGCTCCATAATGATGCCCTCTCAAGCACTGCATACTGAACAGACAGACTGAGTGAGAGAGGGAGAGGACACAAGAGGAAAGAGTAAACAACAGGAAAGAAGACAGGAGAAATTAAGTGGAAAGAGAGAAAGAAACAAGAGAAGGAGAGAGAAGGAGAGAAAATCAAGCCAAACGTAACCAAAGGTAAAACAATTAAGGAGATGATTCTGAAAAGGCGTCATCATCAGGTCTAACAGAATCCTTGAAAATCAAGAAGGAAATAAAAGGCAGTGTCTGGATACCACTGATCTACTGTCGCTGCTGCTGCTGTTTTCATCTCGTCCTGTTAGATCAGATCAGCTATAAAAGAAATAAGGAAATCAAACAAGAGCCAGGCATTCAGCGAAAGGGAGACTGACAGAGGGAGGAAAATAGGATGGAGGTAGACAGCAGGTGGTAGTCATGCACAGAGCAACATTTTTAGCAACTATGATTGACAGCAGGAACTAAGAGCTACCTTGGCTATGAAAGTGAGGAAGAGAAGAACAGTTATTGACTAAAGAATTAGTGAAGTACAAAGGTTTTTAACCAGTCAGAAGTAGAGTCTGCCTCTCTGCACAGCACAATGCCTCTGCCTGATCACATCTGCAGGTCTCAGGAATCACATGTATCCTTCTGGGATTCTATTCAACAAGCCATTGAGGTAGGCTTGTTCGGTCAGACAGTTGGAAGACAGACCCACATTTTACACATTCTATAAATATAATAATGACTAGTAACAAAATGATCTACAGGCTCATTGTTCTTCATATCTCTCAACTCCTAGCATCTCCAAAGAATGGAGCACACAGCTAACATATTGACTGACATACTTTGCAGTGAGACAGAGGGACAAACATACAGACAAATGGAACAATCAGACGTGTTTGTCTTTGGGAGCTGAGGCTGAGAGGAGATTTATGACCTCCTGACAGTCTGAATCTATTGCGGCTGAACACCTGAGGCTGACACGCACGTACAAACAGCACCTTATATCGACATGATCATGCGAGTTCACAGATTCTGATCGCTGCGCTGCCATTGGAAATGAATTGTTTATTTTTCATACCATCCTGTCTGTCAGGAGTCATAAGAACACTTCCTGCTGTCATTGTCTGAGGTAGTCTACTGAGATATGTGGTGATCTCATCTCTCCAGCTTAGCACCCCATTTACAACAGCTTCAATCTTCATTCCAGTATAGGCAGTCTCCGTAGAGTCATCGGCCACCGCCACCACCATCTGGATTCCACACTGCTGCTTGAACAAAAAAATAATTGCCGCATGTAAAGCTCTTTCTATTTCTGCTCACTCATCCCATTTTTCCACAAATGGTTAAAGTCCAAAGCCAAAGAAGTCACTTTGTTTTTTGACTGATATAGTTTGAACTTGGACCTATTTCTCATTACAGGTCTAGTTTTTTTCTTCACCTCCTTTATGGCGCAAGGTTATGTAAACTAAAAGTTTTGCATGACATCATGTGTCATCTTTGTTCAGGGATCACATGATATGTAATATTTTGTAAATTAAGGTCTGTACGTCAGGATGCTCTTACTTTGACACCTGAATCATGTTAGGAATCATAAAATCATTTAAATTTAGTGATTTATTTTGAAGCGTTAATCCTACTGAGAGCAAAACATGAAAGTACAGGGTGAAGGGTTGACAAACAGAGGTGTTACAATCTATAAAACCAGCAGCTCAAACCCCATTTCCTCCTCCAAACAGAAGAGTCCCGCTGAGTAATTAGCGTGTGTCAGATAAGTTGACAGGCTTGTTAACACGCCTCATCATCCGATACCATTGCCTTTGTTTGTGTAGGCTTCTGAGAGGAAGTTAGCCATCTAATTAGCATACTTATAACTGCTGAATTACACTGGTGTAATTAGTAAGTAGATATCAGCATGTTGAGTTCTGATGTGGATATGCTGCTGCAGAGAGGATTCCTTTACTCCGAGGATGTCACATGCACAGCACATCACAGGAGTCAAAGACATACTTTCTATTCTCAGACATATTTTGACAGCTAAATTTAATACGCAAGAAAAATAATATATGAACATAAAACAGAGTTGAAAAAAAATATTTCCTTCTGACTTTCCGGTATTTGACTGCAGAACAGGAACATATTACAGGAGCTTAATAGCAGCTCTGTCACAGCAGCTATGAAGACATGACCCATTTTACTGCAATAGTTGCTTTCAAAGGTGAATGGATTCAGTCTTTTTAGATAATAAAGAAGAGGCTTGTTTAAACAAAGTTGATTATTAACAGCACTGGTGTCATCCAAAACACACATTTCCTACTTATTAAAAAAAATAAATGATTAGTTTGATGATATTCTATAATTATTCATTAGCTTGAATGCAGTGGGAGTGCTGCATATTCATTACCTGAATTAGTAAGGATTCAAAATTAAGTTACGCACACATATTTGTTTATTTAAGTGTTTCAGAGAGAGCAAGAATTAAAAGAACGACAGGTACCTCTTCGACAGGTTGGCCTTAATTTCAGCAGACAATCATAGTGGCATAGTAAGTTCATAAGATGACTGTAAAAGCCTACGGGGCGATAGGTTGAAAACATACAGAAACACACAGAGAGAGATTTTGAATCTCACGTTTATTCATGAAAGTCAAATTACTACATAATCACATTGTCAAAAAATCCAAAAGACATTCAAGGTAAGGAGGATTTTCAATACTACTGTGCTTTTCCTGAAAAAAGAAAAATCTAACTTTTAACATTTATCAAACTAAAAAAACAGACAAAATTAAGAAAAAAGAACAAGTGTCTGTTCCCCACAATCATCTCTTCTACAATCATATCCTTTACTTTTTAACTTAGTTTTTTCAATCTATAAAACTCTTTGTCTGTAAAAACGGGTTCGTCACTTCTTCTTTTACTGTTCAAATATCCAGAGAGTGACATCAGGAAATCTTTGAAGTTTCTTGGGTTAGTTGAAATTAGGGTCGAAATAAATATGACAAGAAGACCGGGCTTGTCCTGGTGGCTCAATAAGTCAATAAAATTTTACATCAGAAAACTGAATAGTAAGTCTTTGAGACCTATCCCGGCTCATACTCTAAATGTGCTTATATTTGAAGCAGAGACGATCCATCCAAAGTCAACAATCAAGTCTCTCATTGATACAATGTCTAATTTTCAGATTAAAAGATAAATATAAATCTCATTAAAAGTAAAAACAAAACTGAGTAGAAAACTTTCATTCATTTCATTTCCTGTTTCATTTCAGGAGCTGTTAGACGACTGGAATTTTCATAGAAAGTAAGTCGGGAAAAGGAATCAATGAAGCGCTTGACACAAATTTCCTAAACCAAAATCATTTTCATGCAAGCAACAGCACCAAACCCATATATAATTGGCTGGCATCATGAGGGGATAGGAAGCTGAATGCTCACATTTGAGCCTTGCATATTCACTTTTTACACATTCCTGTAACAGGAAATTAATCAATTATAAAACTTATTTGCCTTAATCAGTTGATCTTTTCAGCCAATAGTAATAAATCCAACAGAACAATATTTGTATTATTTTCTTTTCCATTAATTATCTTGTGATCAGTAGGATTCATCTCGTGACATGCTGATGAGGTCCTAACCCTCAGGTTGGGAACATTTGCTCAACAGGGCCTGTTACAAAACTATGACCTATGGCTAATGAGCATGTATTAAAAGATTTGTGTCATTTTTGCATTTAGTTTGACATCTTCACTGACTTCCATCAGCACAATAGTTACACAAAACCACTATGACAACTGATCCCTCTTCCAGGTGTTTACATACAGTACTTGTTCCTTGTTGAGGTCCATGTAAAAGTCTGCGCACAAGACCAATCAAATAGTGAAAAAGACTTGATTAATTCACTTCACACAACAACACATAAACCCCTGCTGTCAGAATCTGGTTGATTTAGTAGGATGTGTTCTGTTGTGTTTTTGCCATTGTTTGCATGCATGTGTGTAAATCCTGGGCTGACTGAATTAATTAAATGAGCTTCCTCTGAGATGTCTAATTACATCCCGCGAATGGGGGATGTATTGTAATTACATCCCACTTCAAATCGGTGATCTATTGTTATTGTCAGTGTGCGTCCGTCCATCCGTCCGCACATTGCTCGGGCGGCAAAGGGGATGAAAATGAGATGATGACCTTGACCTTGAGAAAACTCCTGACAGGTCAAATTTTTAACTTTTGTACACTCAGGAACCGGATAAGATCGAAAGACGAGGGAGAAGGTCAGTGTGAGTAAGACCATAGATCAAAGATAGTGATTTGATCTACCTATGCTTTAATTTCTCCTGACCTATGAAAGTAGGTCAGGGTAAACTTTTGAATTCAGAGACAGTAACATTCCACGATTTACCCTGACCTACTCTGAAAGTAGGTCAGGGTAAAATTTTGAATTCAGAGACAGTAACATCCCTCGATTTACCCTGAGCTACTCTGAAAGTAGGTCAGGGTAAAAGTTTGAATTCAGGGGTGTCGCGGGTTGTTGCAGTCTCTGACTGCCTTGGTTGTAGTTAGACATTACCATGGAGATGTAATTGCTTGAGAGGGCTCAATATGTTTCACCTAACCGCTCACCCGTGTGCATGACAGGTCTACTCTGAAGAGGTAGGACTCATTGAGTGTGAGCATACAACCACCCATGAGGGCATGCTGAATGTGTGCTTGACAGATTCATCCTACGACAGATGTTTGTGTCAATGTCCTCCCTCACACTTGGCAGCAGAGTGTGATGATGACCAGAACTGATTTGCATCTAAACTAGTGTGGTCTTTAATCCTGCGCTCCCATCGCTCTTTTCCGCACCACCACCCCAGTACATGTAGCCGTACATTTTCATAATCACCAACTTTCTTTTTCTAGGTTCTCTTCAGATTGTGCTATGCTCTCCATGTTCAACAAGCTCCCTTTCATTTAATGAAGAGAGAAAGCCCACATTTGAGAAATTGTTTGCCAGCATTGTCATGGCAACTTCTCTGCCAACCGTAAGACTGCATTGTCTGGGATGCAGACACTGGAAAAAACAAAATATGAAACCTTTGTCCTAAACACTAAAACTCTAACAAGCACAAAATAAAATCACAAAAACAAATTATTTGCTCAGTAATGCACACATAAATCTACATTTACTGTATGTCTTTGCATAGCTGTGTACCAAAGTAGTGTATGTTGTAGAGCCGCTGCTGCTTAGCTGATGAGTCAGGGAGCTCTGGAGGAGAGAAAGAAGTGTCAGACCCTGATTCCATTCCATCAAGAGCATTTTACAAATAAAGAGAGCGTTCAGTTCACCTCATAAACCTTTGAGATGGCATGAAAACAGCAAGCTATTTTATTTTGACTGAGGACTTGTGTCTTGTTCAAAGTTCAATTTGTATTAAAAACGCTTTTAAGACATCTAATTAAGCATTTACTCATGCAAGGATGTCAGTGTAAGGGTTCAGTGAAATTTAAAATTTCCTATTTTCTCTGCGGTTTGCATCGAGTGTGTGGGTTTGCTCAAAAGATGCTCTTTGTTTCATCTGGTAGGTCCCCTCACACATATATAACCTCCGCCTTAGAATGAGACATCAATGGCTTTTAAACAATGTACAGAATGAACAAGGAGCAAGGCTCGATTAAGGACACACTGTAGAAGAGATTTATGATTAAAATCTTTTTTTAAGTCTATTTTCTGACTCATCTAATCTCTGAGTGGAATCAAGTGACTCATGTCGTCTCAGTTTTATTTGTATGAAACCAAAGTTATCTCAGGACACCTTCAGAAACAACAGGTTTAGAACAAACTTTTGAAATGATTGTAACACATGCATATTTTCATGATTACTAATGTTGTTAATTTTAGAATAGAGAAAGATGGTAAAAGGAGACTTCTCTGTCAAAATGTGATCATTTTCAATCATTTATTGTCTCCAGAGCCAGACATTACTCATTGCACAAGTTCCACCAAGTGAAAATTTACTTCATATTTTGTAATCACAGCACACTGTGTTATCCGTAGATACAAATATAAAGTTTCACTCTTCCACACATTCAAACATATATTGAGCTCACACACACTGCAATTTTCCATCCTCTTTGATAAAAACAGACTGATGGGCAGAACCCAGAGGAGACTGTCAATACAATCTGTAACACAACAAACAGATTGTGAGAACCCTGTGACCTCCGATACTGTCTACAACACACCTCTCAGAGCACCAGGAAGAAATCTATGGGCTGCTGCAAGCATTGTCTTCTTATATGTAGATGGCTGTGTCCTGTTTCCAATAAAGGTCAATAGCATTAGCATGTCTGACAGTGAGAGAGAGGCTGAAGAGCATCGAGACAAACAGAAATAAAGACTTTTATTGGAGCAGACCTTTGGTTCGACGGAAAACAGTGCTGGAGAGGACTTACTGTAAATAAAATCGCATTGTTTTTTTCTGTTCACAATATAAATTCATTTGTTGATCGTGCGCAACCTTTACCTTTAATGAGTATTATGGTATGTAGTTTTAATAGCCCGCAAAGAGATGCCAATCTGATATTCAGAGCCCTCCAGGTGATGTTAGACTCCATCACTGCACAATATGGTGAATGTCCAAATACGCCAAAATGAATGTAGTAACTGTGCATCAGCATGTACAGCTATGTTAACACGGATCTCATTCTATTACATTTAATGAAATAATTTTTATGAGGGGCGGCACAGTGGTGCAGTGGGCAGCATTGTCAACACATAACAAGGCGGTTCTGGGTTTGAGTCCCGATCTGTACAGAGTTTGCATGAAGCGGAGCAGTACAACAAACTTGAATTCATAGTTGTTGTGGTGAATGGGATGGCAAACAGTTGCTGTTAACATACCTGCAGTCAGCATTTGCATTCATTCAGAGCTGTGCATCTGGGGTCTAATTACTCTCCTTTTGGCTCAGGTTTGGTCGCCACCAACTCCTGCAGAAACTCTTTAGCAGCTAAAGGCTTCACTCTTTTCACCCAGTTGCTAAATTTAGTACTGAATGTCTGGCATTTGCTGCTTGGCAGGTAGCAATAGCGGCTGTCAGAGCTGTGAAACAGTACTGGTTCTTTTATTCTGTGTTCCTCATATTAAATTTTTCAGACTGGTGACTTATGTAGTCGATGGCCTTTTCGGTCTACTGCCTTATTAAAACTTTCATTTTGTGTTTACTTAGGCTACATTTGTTGCACATATCTGAAGATCTGATAATTTAATATGAGATAAACACAATAATTAAGCTTAAACTGGTCCCATTATTAAGCCATTTAAGTTTGGTGAGCAGTTTAAACAGTGAGACTGAATCAAGACTGTTAAACTGAATGGCCAAAGTAAAGTTCTCCTCCACATAAGCCACTTTTAATTCAAACACAATTTATTTGTGAAACGTTAAAGTAATTGTTAATACAGCTATGGCATACACATCATAAAAACAAACCATTTAACTAACTCACAGCCTTCTTTGTTCCTGAATGAATGCTCATTCAGATATGTCTTGATCATCTGCTCTAGCTGTGAAGCATGACAACAGCACAAAAACAGTCAGAAATTGTCTGTTGTGTCTTTATCACTACAGCAATCAGGTTTTTTTCCAAATATCTTTCAGCCAGACAAGCCTTGATTGACTGAATAAAAAGTTGTAATTCCACAGCACTGAAGTTGAAATATTAGTGCCAATAGCATGGTGGCTAGAAGAATGCTAATGAAATCATGAAGCAGCTTATCATGTGAATGAGAACAATAATGAGGAGACAAAGCAGAGACAAATCCATTGTAAGTGAGGTGGAATTATGTCGGCTCAGTGGATTATAAAAGGCCTTGATCCAGTGGGAGTTGAGAAACATGGCTTCTATTCTCACATTTTCACACACAGAGACACACAATTATATTTATATAAAAATCCATCCACGTGCACATTCTGGACAGTTTCAGAAACATGAAAGCATTAACACACACATGCATATTATTTTACACACAGACAAAAGTCAAACATTAATATCTACTAAGGCTGCCAGATAATTGAATTAATTCAACTGAGGAACAACTTCACAGATTATCGACTTAACTTCTCAATAATAAAAAAATAGTCAGCCATGCATGGTAATTACATTTGTCTCAAATGAGGGCAGCCGTCGAAATGTATCATGCATTGTCATGCACCCGCTGTTGAAGGCACACGCTAACGTTCACACACTGGAAAAGTCACTACCCCGGATGAGCACACAGATAAAGACGGATTGTAATAATGTGCTACAGCGCACATCCAAGAGGAAAAATTATATCCTCCATTCAATGAAGATTTTGAAAACACAAGATCCAGTCGATAAACACTGTTGTCCTCATGCATTTGTATAGTTTTGGTCACTGATTGGTGACTTAGTGATTTTGACACAATTAATAATTTCTTGTCATAAAACAAATAAAAGCCTTAGCCAATCATCTCCAGCTTATTAACGACAGCATCTAAACTGTGTCTATATTTTAATCTTTAGCATCACTTAAAATGATAACAGAGCCATTCCAGTGGACGGAGCAGCGATAGAGATCTGATCATCGGCAGGGGTTATCGTAATCAGTTTACTAAAATGAGAAATCCCTGAGGCCAGATGCTTGAAAAGCCTTCGCTGAAAACAGCGTATTGATGCTCACTGTTTCAGAATGACACCACAACCAACAATAACATCCATCTCATGACAGAAAACTAAAAACCCAACAAGACTATGACTGTCTTTCTATCCTTATGAGGTCATTTGGTTGGTAGAAGTAGAACAAACAGCCATGAGCAGCATTTATTACCGGGCAGCCATGTTTAAGACAGGAGGGGAAGATTCAACGTAGCTACAAAACACTGAATGCCCAAAGTGCAAAAACAAGCCATAAAAATTCCAAAGTGTGCATTGAAATCTTGCTGGGCACCCGTCCTCTCCCCCTCCCTCCGTCCATCTCTCTCTCTCTCTCTCTCTCTCTCTCTCTCTCTCTCTCTCTCTCTCTCTCTCTCTCTCTCTCTCTCTCTCTCTCTCTCTCTCTCTCTCTCTCTCTCTCTCTCTCTCTCTCTCTCTCTCTCTCTCTCTCTCTCTCTCTCTCTCTCTCTCTCTCTCTCTCTCTCTCTCTCTCTCTCTCTCTCTCTCTCTCTCTCTCCATCCCTCACTCAATATGTTCTCCCCTATCCTATTTCTGTCTATTGTCAGCACAAAGCATCCCATTCAGGCCTCGATGACTTCTCTTACGCCAGCGGTAGGCTTAACAAACAATGGCTGCATGGAAACAAAGGCTAGTTCATTAGGCTGGAGAGTGACAGAGATGGAAAGAGAGGGGGGAGATGGAGGGAGAGAGTGGCACTCGGTGTTCCATTGTGGCTGGACTCACATCTGGTGGCCATGTGTGACCAGAGCAGCAGGGCTAATGATGGGCTTCCTGAGGCCAGCTCAATTAGGCCAGGCCTCACTGGACTCCCAGAGAGAAGCCGAGATGCCTGTCGACATGCTGCTTCACCATTTATGTGTATTTGTGTATATGGGTCAAACTTGACTATGTAGTCATCTCCAACTTGAATGTGTCATCTGTCTGCAAATGTGTTTTGGGACATTTGTGTGCATATAACACTTACTGGCATACTCCTGAGAACTACTGTACCTCCCTCGTTTTTCAAATGACGCCTCACCACAATGCACAATCAGAGACAGGAATACACACACACACACACACACCCTTTTCTTGAGCAAGCTCAAACTGACTAACAAGCTGTAAAGCCATGAACGTTTAGGACGTTGCTTTGATAGCCCAACACAAGATTTCCAACACACATAAAGCTACATGGGGGTAAGACGATGAAAAAGACAAGAGCCTGAAACTCTATCCTCAGGCATGTGTATGCTGTGCTAGCGAGTGCCAAATCATAAGGGTTCCTGTGACTGCACCATCCCTTATTATTCCTGCCTTGCAAATTGTTCACCCCAGAAGACACTGACAAAAAATACAAACTAATAAACAGCAAAGAAAAGCCTGTCTGTCTGTAAATAAAAGGCTTTATTGGGGAAATTTGATGCCAGTTATTCTCATACTCACGTGCTACTGGTCAGATGTGTATAATTAGTAAAGCATAAGCGACTGCACAAACAAGGACAGAAATCATTTGAGCTTCTTTTATGGTTTTAAGACATATCTGCACAAATATTAGTGCAGTGTTTCAAAAATGATGTTGCTTCAGGAGACAAGTTATTCAAAACAACATTCCTGGGAGACAGATCACAATTAATGAAACATTCCAGCAACCTTTACAATAAAAGTGTAGCTTGGAAATCAGGGGTGGCAGAAGATAAAGCTGAGAATTTGACTTCTTAGAAAAATACCAAAACATAACAAAGGCTGAAAATGTGTGTCTCGAAAAAAAAAAAAAAAAAAAAAAGCGGCTCAACAAAGGAAATTTAGTTCAAATGAATTAGCTTAACTCATGCTTTCTGACGACTGACACGAGCAGATGGGGGTGAGAATGATCTGCAAATAACAGGAAGTTAATGTACTTCGTGATCAGCAAAAAAAATTTTTTGGCCGTAAATGCAGAGGGATGAGTTTTTAATGCATAAATCCTGACTGATTACTATTCCAGTTTAGTTGGTTGCTCTGCAATCTATTGGCATGAAGAATAAGAGACTTTTAATCAGAGAATTTAAGCAAACTGCATAAAAAACATGAAGTGAAACTGGTTTTTAAAGCAGCAGCAGTACGACAACAGTTACCATCAACATGTGATTTTACTTCTTTACAATTTACTTCTTTACAATCACACACTTGTCTGTTTGTGAGCTTGAAAGACCGACTTTAGTGAGAGAAGATGAAGACAGTCATTCTCACCTTTACTCACAGCACCCTCACTGTCTCCCTCTCAAGCAGTAAATCAATTTTAGTCAACTGGAGCCTTCGATCCCCATCCTCAATCCTATGATGGAGAATCACAGGTTGGAGTCAGACCATCACAGATTGATGCAGACTCCACAAAGTTCATTATCAGGGGGATTCCTGTCTTCAACTGAGATACCTGTCCACAGATGTCTGTCTACTGCTGAAAGTGGATCATTTTTGCATTAACTCTCATATAAATAGTGAAAACAGTATAGAAAAGCAAAATAAGTAAAACAAGAACAATATGTGTATTAATTACATTTTTGTTCACCCACAGAAGCCAAAAGCAGAGATTAAGGCTCAAGAATTTGATGAAAAAACAAGAAGCCCAAAATGAAAGACAAAACCCTGATCTAAGCCATAATGGTTGGGTACAAAGGATGTAACAAAAGCCTAATATGTAATAAATTAAATCTCAAAATCAGAAAGCAAGGTAACCGAAAAATCAGAGATAAATTTACAAGAGGAGACTCCAAGAACGCACAAAAGACTGTCGATGAACAGACAATGAAGTGTCACAACACACAGACTAAACACAGGTAGCAAGGTGAGATAGGGAACAGGTGAGGACTGGAACCAGGGGACGGCAACAGACATTTGCAATGTATGGAAAATCCCAAACTCAGGAAGTGAAAAGTGAAAAATCTCAAAATAAAACCAAAAAATACACATAACACAGAACCTGAAGAAACTGCAACCTGAAAACTTCAAAGTGAGAGTTACTTGATCGAATTGGTCAAATTAGTAAAATTTTAGGTACACTTCAAGCTCAATAGACTTAAATAACTATTAGATTGATTTAACAAACTAATAAAATAATTACTAAAACTCTGAAAAAATCATTTTATTCATAACTAGTGAAATTGATACCCATTGCTGTAAAGAAGCATTTGCCCACTTACAAATTCGAGGATTATCAAAGTGCTTTAAGTGAATATGACACAAGTGTGTGTGAGTTCTTCTTTTTAGCAGTGGTTTTTGCCTTAGAACTCTTCCATGGATGCCATTTTTGACCAGTCTCTTTCTTAGCGGAGTCATGAATATTGACCTTAACAGAGTCAAGTGAGGCCTGCAGTTCTTTAGATGTTGTTCTGGTTTTCTTTTGTGACCTACTGGATGAGTCGTCACTCTTGGCTCGGTTCATCACTGTTCCAAGTTTTCTCTATTTGTAGATAATGGAGTTTTACCATAGTTCACTGGAGTCCCAAAGCCCCAGTAATGGCTATGCAACCCTTTTCAGATCGATGGATGTCTTCTTCTTTATTCGTGAATTTAAATCACGGCATGATGTGTTTCCATTTTCTTTTTTTTCTAAATCTTAGCCTAATTCATGTTGTCACACGGGTTCCACTTAACTGATTCCTTTATTTAGCTTGTCTGGGCCTGGATGCAGATAATGAAATTGAACTGAGCTTTACAAAAAATGTGGCCAAACACAATTAATTGCTAATTTAACAGGTACGGCAATTACATTTTAACATAAGGCCAGGTAGCTTTGTATTAATTCCATAAATAAATGATATCATCATTGAAAACCTGTATTTTCTATTTATCAGACAACTTGAGTGCTGAATGAAGCAAAATCTGGTGGGCGTGATCACCGAACTAATGTTACGCCAACTGCAGCAAGAGGGAACATGTGGAACTGACAAACCACTGCCACTGTGTCATTCTATAATCAGCTAATATCACATAAAGCATTTTTTAATTTTCCATTTAAAAGAATTCACAGTGGGGATGTCATTTTTTTTTAGTACATCTCAGTTTTTATGAGATTCATGGGATCTCGAACAATAAATTGGATAGTTTAATATTTTCCCTGCTGCTTTCACATAGTCTCATTTCATGTTTCTGTGACTATTACTAGGGTTACAACAATGTATTGGCATAGTGTGAAGCAATATTTAACATTTGTATTCCTAAGATAGCAAAACTGTACATGAAAAACTATACCGTGAAAATATAATTGCAATGTATTTTTTTGTTTCCATTTTTCTTGATTTATGGGTTTTCACCATATTATTTATGTCTGAGCTGATGAGCATTTGTCCTTGATAGAAGAAATCCTTCCACCTGACAGGTGTAGCACATCAAGATGCTATTTGACTGTTGCACAAGTGTACACTGGAATGGTAACAGAAAAGATCATTTAAATTTTTGCCAGTACAGCAGAAAGTAATGGCACAGATGTGGCGATTTGTGAGGGAACCTGTCCCCACCAGTCTTCAACATAAAGTGATAGTGCTGATCCAGTAGCTCATCAAGGAACTAATTAAACAGCATCATCAGTGCACAGGTGGGTTACAGGTAGCCTTCAGGCCACACAAGAATTAGCATGCTTTCAAGGTGTAGGAACTGTTTGCAGATCTTGGGGCTTTGCATTATCATACCACAACACGAGGTAATGGTGGTGGATAAATGGAACAGAAACTGGCCTCAGGATTTTCAAGTGGTCGGAGTGTTTTGTGAGTTGAAGCAGTAATTCAGTCACATGCTTTTCATCTGTGACGCTGATGTGTTTCCACACCGATGGGATGGTCGGGCTTAGAAGGCTTCCTTGATCTGGTACTCTATTGATAACAGAGGACAATCAGTACAACACCCATTATAGGTTCCTCTCCTAACTTTGGGTATCTTAACCCCTCCTACAACCAATCCACCTCCTGAGATGGTGTGTTATCAAGGCCCATGCCAAGTACGGCATGGAAAATCATCGCATCTTTTCATGTGAGCAAAAAAAAGACATACATTCTGCATTTGTAGTTTTGCTGTCTTAACACGGATAATGTAATCATCCCCCAATGTAAAGTGAAAATGTATAGGAATGAAAACCTTGTCGTCCAAGTAAAAGACTTTACGGACTTTAACTTACGTCTGATGTCATTATTGACATCTTTGCGTGGCAATAGGTCTTTTCACAAAGGGATCCTGTTACATAGAGCCTGACAGTGTATGCAAACGTGTCAAACAAGTTGTACTCACAGGAAAAGATTCGAGATAGGTTAAGGTAAAGCTAAAAAAAGTATTCTATCCACTTGGATTTAGTGTTTTTACTCTTTGTTAAAGCTTTACAATGACTTAACTGATATACTGCAGCCGAGAATAATGCAGTAATGGCGAAAGGGCAAGGTTATGCAAATTTATACCATAAAGGCTATTGATAATCCAACCCACGCAGAATCCTTACTGGCTCAGATGTCGTCCTGGTGGAATACTAAATAGAAGCAGTAGGTGAGTTCTCATTTGGACACCTTTTATTTCTCAATAACAAGTTTATCAAAATAAAAGAAAGAATAAAAGCGTTTTCACCATACGTGTCCCTCAGCAGACACACAACCGAAGAGCAGATTCTGTTGTTCATCAAGGACAAACTGACCCACCTGTTATACGGCCATAGCGGCAAATCACTGTCCCCTCTCCCCTCAGCCCCTTTCTCTGTATCTACAGGAAATGAGTGAGCAAAGAAGCATACAGAGGTAATTACACACCAAACAATAGCTGTCATTTCTCTCTACATCAACCCTCTGGCCTTGCCCTCTTACTTACATGACAGTTTATTGTAATCTGTGTCCTCTTGGTGGACAGCCTGATCAAAAGCATGCCAAAGTAACTTCATACATCCATTTACTCCATGTGTCCCTCATCTCTCGTTGTGCCTCCACAGAACAAAGCATTTTAACCTTGAATTGCAGAACAGCTTTCTCCTGGCATCTGAGGAGATATTAGGAAGGTGATTAAGTGAGATTGATGGTACTTTAATTCCCTTACAAAAATAATGGCTCCTTTCTGTTGTTTAATCTTCAATCTTCATTACGTGGGGGAGAGTATGGTTTCTAGCCAAAAGAAGGCTGTGCTTACAAAGGACACCATCAAGGATGGTGTTTTTATACGTTTAATCAACATGAATTGTAACTGAAAGTCCAAAAGAAGGTTTGAGAATACAACAAAATGTGGGCTGAAAAGAGATTGTTTGGAAATTTGAAGGTATATCTTATTAAAAATGGCTTCTTTTGGACTGCATTTTAGTCAGAGCACAATTAAGAACAGAATGGTGAAATTCTCATTTGCAGGTTGCTTTCCTGATTTTCATTTTGCTCATGGATTCCATGGACTTACGGACTTTACAGTATATTTCTTTCTTTGACCTTGAAGCCCTCAAAACCCTTTCAAGAGTTTGTATTTCAAAAGACCGAAGACAAATTAGGAGGAAAAAGTTGCCTTTCTCAACTACTACAAAACTTAGCTTTTAGAGATGGAAAGTTGTCAAAAGACAGCATCCATTTACTTTATCCCCAGCAGGTCCAGGGCTCGTTTGAGAGTAGTTGGACAACAAAGTTTGAGAGCTGAAATAAGAATTGACTAACCTCCCAAATGTGGGATGAAAACAGACGGTTACAGATAGGTCCCTTTCTTGAGTAAATCAAAAATGAGTTTTTGAAGGGGCACAGGTTTGATTTCTTTCTTGTGTAGTGGATAGATTGTCCTTCAGCAAACCAATGAAACCCTACCATTGTCCAGAGGCACTGTTACTAAGCTGACCTCGTACACTGACCTCCCGGTGGAGAGTGGCGAACGAGCAAAAATTCATCCTTTGGGTGATCAATACTAGGATAAAAAAGGCAATAGATACAGACAGGGCTACTTGCTCCTGCAGTACAGGGAGGTCAGAACACAGGGTCAGCCGAAGAGCAGTGCTCTCAGAGCTGACAGGGATTCAGGGTTTTGCTCAAAGACGCTTCAACAAGCAGCATGGATGGATACAGACAGGTTCCTACAGAAAAGTTGAGGGCGGAGTCTCACTCACCACTGACACAAACTTGCTTGTCTGAATGAATTTGAATAATTGATTTGATATTAAAAATGTTCAAGTAATGAACAAAATACCATTTGAACAGACATATTTGTGAGGTACATGGTCTGATGGGTATAAAAGGTCAGGAGATCAGAGGCAGTGAAACAAAATATTGTGGACAAAGTACATACAAAAACAAAAGTTAACTTTTAAAAGAGAAAAGAGTTGGACTTTATTGTATTATTACAAAAACAAATGGCAAAAGTCAGTAAATGTAGTCTTTAGTTAAAATATTTTCATCCTTGCTCACAGCCAGCCCCTTTCTGCCTGGATCCTATAATTTTTAAGTGATACTGAGCAAGTTTTCTATGTCTGCCTAATGATTGACTCCAAAAAAGATGGCCTGTCAATGCAGCAAACAGAACATGAACATGAAAAGGGTCCCGCCGTGACATGCCAACATTTTGACACCGTATCTATAAGAAGGTCTGTTTGTCTGCATGTGTGGGGGTGTGCTTTTGTGCATAAATACACATGTGATCAATTGACTGTGGCCTCCATACAAGAGGGACTATAGCAGCAACAGAAACAGTCCTTTTAATCTAGTTGCATCTTTTGCGTCTCAGTCTGATGTTGTACTGCACAAAGAAAGGTCAGGCTGGGCTCGGCTCGGGTGGGTGGAACAAACAACTGGGATCTGCTCTTTCTATCTCACAGTGAGGTTTCAAGGTCTGCTTTGGCAAACAATTAGCTTACTTGCCATAAAAGCAAACCTGAAAGTCTACGTTCTCTCATACATTTATGTTTGAGCGTGCTCCTCTTTTTTTGGTGCTGAAAATGAATGATCAGACTGAGGGGGTGGGGTGGAGGGGGTGGGTTGTGCTAAGAGAAAGTTAACTGATTCGCTATAAAAGTTCAAGCCTCTAGTTATCTTTTCCTGTCACATTTATGGTCCATACCCTTGATAACAGCTCATGTCTAAACATTTAATGCCTAATATGCCTACAATACCTATAAATTCAATCTTGCATGCTAATCGAGCTCCTGAGTTTAAGAGTTCATCGTAACAAGGGGACGGAAATGGGGGGGAAATGAGGTATTGAATGAAGATAGCAGGAGCAGAAAGAAAATCAAGAAAGAGGAACAGCGGAGGTAGAGAAGAAGAGTATAATGCAGCCCCTGTTTCTTCCCACTGTCTCAAACAAGGCTTGAGTAAACAGGAAGTACAGCTGTGCTCCCTTGTCTCTGTTCCTGTGACTATCTTTCACACTCTTTCTTTCAGCTCGTCTAAAAAACACATTCCTATTTTTCTTGGAGCATAGTTGCATTTTTCTATGAGAATATAATATCCTAAAAGTTGATGAGAAAAGAAAAGGGAGGGGAAAAAAAAAAGTGACATGCACAAACAATTTGACAAACGTCACCGAGAAAGTCCTGCTGCCTTCTTGTCATGCTGTGAAGAGTCATGATAGTTGGCATTCTGGACACGCAGTCCCCCTCAGTGGGCCCTAATCCCCCTATTTCTTTAAGAGAGAGAGGGAGTAGAGCAGAGGAGAAAGGAGGCATTGTGGCTCGAGACAGTGCAGTAAAAAGAGGAGCGTACAGTACCAAATTGAGGTCGCAGCAAGACAATGGCTGCCCTTCACTGGCTCATTCACACACGGTCTCCACACAGCTCTATCAAACGCCTCTTTCTTTTCTTCTTCCCCTCCTCTGTTCTGTTCTTTCTCTTTCTTTCTCTCACGTCTGCCTTTCTTCTCATCACAGAGGGATGCGGGATAATGAAACTCCGGCTCAACTAGGCTGTTCTGGGGCCCGTTTCTGAGAACAAGAGCTCTCTCGCACTCTTCTCAATGGGCAACTTCTCATTTTCTCTGCTCAACGCCTTCCAGAAACTACAGCAACAGCTTTTGTTTGGGAAGGACAATTTATAATTCAACAGAACATGGTTTTCTTAGGAACAGGCCTGTATATAGGGATTTTTAGCAACTATTGTTGTCCTGTTTGTGATGCTTCCGTGTGTCTTCTATGTAGTTCTCTAGAGGGACATTTCTTAGAAGCTGCATCATTTATTTGTCAGCTTTGGAAAAAAATTATTCTGTCTCAAAAGTTATGAATGGATTTTGATTAAATAGGGTACAGCCAGGGGAGCAATCCTTCAGATTATCCTCTGGATCCAGAATGTTTGTCAAAAATTGTTTACAGTATTTGATAGGCAATCACACGATATCTTCTTCTAACACTAAAAAAAACTCTAAACACCAAAAAAATAAATAAAAATGACACAGTGACATCCAGAACATTTAAATGTATTGAATTCACGGAAACTTTTCTGGTGAGATAACAAAATAGTGTTTTTTAAAATTTACTTTAAATTAACACATACACCACACACACGCACACGCACACACACAAAATAAGTGGTGACTGAGAGAGTAAATGGTATATGCGACTTACTATCAGTGGGAAACCTGATTCATGTGCACAACTGCTTTACTGTGGTAGAAATGGATGTGGAGCAGACATGTATCTCCTGGTTCACAGCCCTCAGTCCATTGTTGATTTTGGTCTTAATTTAAGTTTGGTTCAAAAGCACAAACACACAAAAATATCGACAACAAATGTAACACATTTACTACAGAAACTGTTTGGTAATCATTCTACATTGACATACACAACCTTTCTAAAACGTGTTGAAATTGTATTTTTAACATGGAATCTTACTAATTTTATGAACTCAGCAACAGGACTTTCGCACTCTCCAAATGCTGTTAGATTTTCTATTGATTTTTCAGCAGTGACAGTGAGCTCCATTAGCAAGGAATGACAATTTTTGCTCCTACCTGGGACGTTGCTTTTAATAAATGGGTAGTTGTTAGTTTATAATAAAGCTTCATATCTTCTGCTCAACATGTCTCCGAGTCGTAACTGCACCGGAGCTTTGTTGGTGTGGATACTGCTTCATTGGTGAGTCAGGAAATAAACTTAAGGAAATCCAGTAACAGAAGACTTTTGGTGTGATGATCTGCACAAGAGATCAACAGATAATTTGAAACAGGATTTTACAACACCGGAGATTTATCAAAGTGGCGTTTTATCAGTTTAGCTTAGGGGATTCTGAACAAGGTCTCAGTCTTATTTTCTTTTCTTATTTATTTAGTTTTATAAATACTTTTCACTGTTTGATCTTAAATTAAGGAATCCCTTGTTGCCTTGAGTTTTGACAGTATTTGGCAGAAACTACACGTGAACCTAGCAAAGAGCGACAGAAAACACCTTTTAAATGAACACAGCTGAATGTAGGGAAACAATTGAAGAAAGTACTTGTAATCAGTCATTTCACATTAACAGGTTTTTGTTCATTAAGATAGTGTATGAAGATTTATGTTGATTAAAAGATATACAGTAAACGCTGCATGTTGTTCTGTGGGAGTGTTGAAAACTGGTTTCTCATTAAACTGACACAAACTGGACTCCATTTTTATATAAAAATACCATCCCAGGGTCATATATCTGATATTAAATTTACTTTTAAATGTCTTGTTTAGGACATGTAGGAAAGCCATTGCCAAATGAGTCAAATTAAACTGTGTTACTGAGGATGAAAATAAATTACTGCTGTTGGGCTGGGTTCCCAGTATGGGAGGTTTAATTTAATGGTATATTCCAAATTTTAAAAATGTGAAGCTACTGAGGTTTGAAAAATTTCTATTAATGTCATAGAAGTACAAATCAAAATATGTAAATAAATATGACAAAACATATCAACAGCTTTTACTCGTGATGTAAAAATAATGGTGTTTTTTTTATTTTTCAAGAAAAGCTGGTAAACAGTGCAATTCACAAAGCACAGTATTAAATGTGCTATTTTACAGCATAAACTAAAAGTTATAACTAATTTTACATACATACAAAATTAAATAATTTTACTCTTACTATTTTTAAATATCTTGTGTAACCCATCCAAATTGAAAAAATAAAACAACCAAATGAATTCAAATTAAACTAATTCAGGCGTGCTGTGGACAGAGTTCAGTGTCTCAGCTGATAATCAATAGTTTGTCTCTCCTGAAGAACATTTTATGTGGTAAATCCTGCACAATACAGTAATGGTCTGTATGAAAGCAAAAACTTTAATGTAATTTTTATCCGACCTCGGACTGTTAGGAGCATAATGACATATACAGAGGGCCACACTTCTATAGTATTCAACAAATAGGACTCATGCACTCTTTTCCATTGTCGAGGCATTTATTGTTTTAAAGTGGTTTTTGGTTTTAGATTGTTTTCTCTTAAGAGTATACTTCAGGTCCAGATTAGGAATGTCTTCTTCTATCCATGTTTCTTTTATTGTCTGATGATTGTTTGATGATGCTTCATGTCTTCATGTCATTCAGAGACAATAAAAACGTTTTGTGCATTTCTTCGTCTATCTACTTCTCTATAGCCTAGTTTTGTCTATGCAATAGGTGTTAAATCTATTATTATTGCACTCTACAAGAGAATATTAAATTAATTAGTTTGCTTCTGAAGTTAAAATTGTACAGTTGAATTTCTGTTCGCAGGAGATTACAATTCTGATAATGCCTTAATTTTCAGAAAAATACATCCTGCTTTTTACTGGGATGTTGCATTTTTAATTGTACATCTAATCCTGCTAAAAGTCACATTTTTGAGTAAATACTGTCCATGTTTTCTGAAGATGTCATTGTTTTCTGAAAATTTTGCTGAATATGAATTTTTTCTTTACTTTTGCTTCCAATTTTTATTATTTTTATTTATTTGTAATTTATTTATTCATTTATTTTCATGACTACAGTACTTGCATTGTATATTTTCACTGAATCAAAACTATGAACCAACACATATTGATATTACATACTAAAAAAAAGTGAAACTCCTCCAGTTTTATTTTAATTTCAAAAGAGCCACCTTTTCTATGATGGCTGCTTTGCACACTCAACCGTCTTGAAGGAGTTCCCAGAAGTGCTGAGCATCTGTTGGCCCTTTTACCTTCACCCTGCAGTCCATCTCATCCCAAACCATCTTGATTGGGTTTAGGTCAGGTGACTGGAGGCCAGGTCATCTGACTCAGCACTCCATCATTCTCCTTGGTCAAATAGTCCTTTCACAGCCTAGAGGTGTGTGGGGGTGAGAAGTGGATAGGGCCATTATCCTGTTGAAAAATAAATGATGATCCAACTAAATACCAACCGTATATACAGCATTTCCCGTTTTGGGACTAATAAAGTATACTTCTTTTTCTTCTTCTTTAGGAGGGTGGATCCCTGTAGGATGCTGTAGTAACCATGATGATTCAGTGTGTCTTCAGTTTTGAGTAAATCCCCAGCGCTACTAGAACTCTGTAGCATTTATCTTGTCTCTAGTCTGAGGTGCTGTTGACTTGTGGTATCTCAGGTTGGTGACTTGGTGAAATGATCCATAGCAGCACAGGGAACCTTGATCGTCCAATCATTGGTGATCCTCAGTTTCATCACAGCTCTTGACGGTTTTTGTGACTGCACTTGGAGATACATTCAAAGTTTTTGAACTTTTCAGTTATAAAGGAATGACGGACATTTGTTTCTATATATTTGGCTAATTGTTTTTTTCTTTCCATGATTTGGATTCTTACAGTCAAATAGCTCAGTCAACTGTGTAACCAACCAGCCTTGCACAACACAACTGATGGTTCCAACTTCATTATGAAGGAAAGAAACTTCACAAATTAATCTCGATAAGGCACACTAGTGGAGTGAAAACCGTTTCAGGTGGCTACATCATGAAGCTCATTGAGGGAAGGCCAAGGGTTTGCAAAGTTGTCAAATCAAAAGGTTGTTGTTTTGAAGAATATAAACTATAAAACATATTTAGAGACGTCTCACAATGTTTTTGCTACACAATTCCATATATCTTTCTGCACAGTTCTGACATCTTCATTATGTATCTACGATTTTAAAAAAGAAGTGTTAAAAATGCTCGAAAAACACTGAATGAAAAGGTGTGTCCAAACTTACAACTTGTAGTGTACATTTAATTTCTTTTAGCAATGTATCATTTTCAACATGTGCACACACCTATTCAGACCAGCTGCTATGAAAAACAACATCCTGCTAACATAAAGCTAGCACTGTTTTTACAAACATAACACAAAAGACTCATTCACTGAGTCACATATCATATGGACTCCTAATTAAGAAGAAACGACCGTGAACAGCAAAGTATGTTCCCTTTCTGCAAATGAATGGATGTGTAGAATTCACTGTTTCCCACACACACAAAAATCTTCGAATGCTTCTGCACAGAAGCAACTTAATAAGTGAAGAGGGTAAAAGCACCTTCAGGCTACTTTGGTCACAAAGACTGAAAATCCACAAACCTAATTTGGCTTGGCAAACCTAATTGTTCAAAATTGATCAAATACAGAGGTTACTGGATGCCTTTAACCAATTTATCGCGAGAAAAAAGAGAAACAGGCATTGGCATTGTTATTCAAACCACAGAAAAATTGTTATCTCCCAATAACATTTCAGGAGAATAACGTCAGTTGCCCACAGGGATGAGCGCGTGATGATGTTCAGGTGACCATTATATCGACACTGGAAAAGATTGCTCTCATGTTTTCTGATGGTCAAGTGCTCATCAATGGAAGCCAATCTCATCTCATACTCTATAAAAAATACAACTGTATACCCAGTTGAACCTACACAAACAAAAAAATAGATGAGAAGATACAGTATGTACAGTAAGTTGACGACTACAAGGGGAGTCCACAAGACTGGGATCAAAAATGTCACCTTTTTGGTTACTTATTCTTTGATATTCAAGGCAGTTGAATGCGAAATGAATGGTTCATTCATTCATTCATTCATTGTCAACTGCTTCATCCGCTGTGGCGGGTCGCAGGGGGCTGGAGCCTATCCCAGCTGACTGAGAGCATGACGCCAGTGCACCACAGAGACACACAGAGAGGCAGACAAGCATACACACACACACACACACACACACACACACACACACACACACACACACACCTCTGGTCAACTTGATTGGTATTCGAATTTAAATTAAACCTAGGCCAGTATAGTTTTGTTCCGACACAGTGTCATGTACATTATATGACTAACGTACGTTACCATGCAATCATATAATGGCCCGCACAAAGTATTAAACATTTATATCAATTTATATTTATAACAATAATTTACAATGTATAAATTGATAGCAAGTGACAACTGAAAAACACAAATTTAAATGTGCTGATAGGCGTACAGTGACATAGGTCACTCACTCTTTGTAGATGTTGGTAAATTCTGCAGGGAAAAAGTATTTCACTTACACGTGTAGGATGCTGCATGGATTTTTAGATGCATCACAGGCATTTCTTGTAATAATATCAGAACAACCATAATCAGGGGGCTTTAGACTCTTAGTCCCCCACATCGTGTTTTTACTCGAGAACAAATACGTGTCAACATTGACATGTTTACGTATTCAATATCAACATCATTTCACAGAGATGTGAAATGATGTTGATATTAAGGGGGAGAACCAGGCGATGCTGCATATTATAATTCTACTTAATTCCCATTTCACAAAGCTGTTGGAGTAGTCTGTAAAATCAGGAATTTTCAGACAACAAATAGATTCAACATAATGTAAAAAACTTACAGGTCAGGAGAAAAAACTCAGCGACAGACATGCAGGTAAAAGGAAAGAAACCACTGTCTATGTCACCGTTTGGCGTGGCAGTTCTGGTGTGTGGCAGAGAGAGGCCAGGCTGATGGGCGGAGCCACGGCTCCACAACTGAGACTCATCCACACCCCCGTTCTTATCGTTCACACCTGAACTTCATTGGGGTTATCATGATGAGACTTTTTAAGCCTAGCTCAATGAGAGCTAGGTGCTGGTTCGTTTCTCTTGTTTGATTCCTAGAAGTCTGTTACGTTTCTTGCCTGTCTGGAGAATTCTTTCAGTTTTGAATAAATCATGGATGGAAGATTCGCTTTTGGTGTCCTGCACTTGGGTCCATATCCCACCTCTCGTGACCGTCTGATGGAGTTGATTGTGTATGTAGTCAGAGAGGTAATGCTGCCAGGGACCACAGGGACCAGACAGCAGGCCTGACCTCCTAATCTTACACACAGCACTGCCACTTTCTTGCTATAATTGCTTTTCACACTGAGTGTGTCTGTGTGTATTTTAGGGTGTGATTGTGGACAGCACTCGCACTTGACCCAACATGTAAACCTGTGTTCCCTTAAATGACATTAAAAGAGTAATAGTGGCCGCACACTTACCTGAGACCTGGGCTCCTGCGGCCCCCGGTTCCTCTCTGGCTCCCAGTAATTACCCATGGGCCAATGTAAGTGTGGGAACCATTGAGTGCTGGCTGCGTAGCACTTAGGTAGATGTTGGATTGATGCGTACTCTGTGACCTCTCTGATTGGGGTTAACAGCAGACTCATTTACATACGGAGATGGGACTTTCATTAACTACAGTAGCAAGACCTCAGGTGAAAAACACTCATGCCTGCACACGTAAACACACACGGAGAGGCTAAATTATTTTAACAATCAAAAAATATTCATTTCCTTGTAGAGGAGATGATTGTAATTGTATTATGGGTCACACTAACCCTGCCAAAGGCAAGAGGTGGGGTACACTCCAGATAAGGCACCAGCTCACCACTTAAAGGATAAACAAACACTCACGCTCACACTCATGGGCAATTCGGAATGACCACGTTACCTAAGCTGTATATCTTTTGGAGGTGGGAGGAAACTGGAGAACCCAATCAGAACCCATGAGGACGTTAGGAGAGTATACAAACTCTGCACAGAAGGGAATCAAACCCAGAACCTTTTTGCTGTGAGGCAACAGCACTACCCATGAAAAGATATAAGATGTTTAAAAAGTGTCATCCTGGCTGAACTCATTCCGGCCAACATATCTTCCAAATGTCTGCTATTATTTTAGATTGCTCCCTGTTTCCCATATTTCTCTTTTTACACTTTTTGTCCCTTCCAACCTGTTTTGCTCTTTCACCTGTCGTAGATCACTCCTCTGTGTTGTCTGGTTCCTCTCCTACTGTGCCAGTCCTTTCCCCGTTCCACGTTTATTGTCACTTGTTATTTACCTATTTTAAGATTTCCTGCTATTTATCTCTGGGTTTGTTTGATTGGACTCAACTATGCCTGGTTGTTGTCTGTGCCCTGTTTAAATGGGTGGTGTGTGTCATTTTGTTCACTGGTCCAGTGTCAAGCTGTGTGTCACCGGCAGGGCTTTGAACCGGTTCATGAAACGAAAACGAAAACCGGAAACTTTTGGTATTTTGGCAGGAACGAAAACGAAACAGAAAACTTTATATTTTTTAATGTTCCGGAACAGAATCGGAACAGAAACTGTTTTTGTGCCAGTCTCAGGTCTGCATCTCCCTCTAAACAGCTTGCGCACAAACATTTGAGTACATTAGTAGATTTTTTTTTTTTAATGTTCGAGAATAAAAAGCACATTAATGATTAACAACCATGATTACAGAATTACACATGCTGTTTCCTCATCTGTTTGCTAGGACGAAGTGTAAATAGATGTTCGCTAAGGACAATGGCATCATGTCATGATGACGGATACGAGTTTAATGTTCGTGAATATGTCTATTTGGGTTAAACAAGACGTTAGAATGAATTTTGTCTGTGCAAGCACTTATTTAACACATAAAATGAAGACTTGGATCAAAGGTAATAAGTTTAGTCCTTGAAAATAGTTCAAATTATATTGATATGCATGTCTCCCATTAGAAACTTGTCATCTTTGTCTGAATACTATTTTTACAGAGGAGTACAAAGGAGTGATAGAGAGCTACATCACATGATACAAAGACAATCACTTGAAGGTCAATATCAGCACTGCCAATGAGCTTGTGGCAAACTGCATGTTTGTCAGTGTGTAAGTACTTTAAGAAACTAAATACAGTGGGATTCTTTGTCATGTGCTTAAAACTGATATATAGGAAACAAAGACAGAAATTCAAAGATTTTCAGACTCAAAATGTGGCCACCAGATACACAGATATACAGCACGTACTTATACACCATATGTAATAATGTCTCAAGTCTCAGCTATTTCCACATTAAAAAGAACACTTAGTTCACCACTTGGTTACCTTTAAAAAAAATATAAAAAATGTCCCTGAGTCTTTTAAGGTTTGAAGCCACATATATGGCAAAGAATTGTTTCTTGTCTTAAGTAGTTCTGTTCTCCATATTATTATGTCACTTTTTATTGGGTCACTGCCTTCAGACTTCAAATTATGAAATCAGTGCTTAAGAAACATAATTCTAACCTGCAAACAACAGGCCAATTCAAGTTTCCTATTTCTGTCTAAAGTACTTGAAAGGGCTGTTGCTAACCACAATCCACTTAACAGTAATCTCTACAATAAATTTCAGTCCTACTTTCGATCTTGTCACTCTGCTGGAGTTGCCTTGACTACAATAATCAATGACCTATTAATTCCTGCTGATCCAAATTTAATACAGCTGCTACTTTTCAACTCAAGTGCATCCTACGACACTCAGGACTGTAACATATGTCTACGCAGGTTGGTTGGCTGCAGAGCATTGCTCGCCATACCATAGGTTATTGTCCTGACGCCGTGGTGTACGGGCCCTAACCTCACCTCTGTAGACTGTTTCATTACCTCCAGTGATCAGGTTAATGATGAGATTGTCACCAGCAAATTTAAAGATGGTTAATTACAACAAAAGAGATGCTGTTGCTTTTCTGTTCAGCTCAAAAATAAAATAAAAAAGTTCTGATTTGTGTTCAAAGTTGACAATAAAAAATACCATCAGGTCAATATTTTGATGTATCATTTTAAAACTAAAGAGCCTTCATGATGCTATGTACATAGCACAGTCATTAGCACACATAGAGAGCATGTCAACGAACGCTCAATACAGGTTTGAACCAGAGTCACGCAAGTGGACACTTCAATCACTGACACCTACCATTTCTGTTCCTCTGACACACACACACACACACACACACACACACACAAACACACACACACACACACACACACACACACACACACACACACACACACACACACACACACACACACACACACACACAGTCACACACACACTGTCCTGCGCTGTCATGTATAATTCAGCATGTGGCCAGGCGGGCAGATGCCTCATCCCCAGGGGGTCCCATCATGCCATTGCTAGAATGAAACATTTAACAGCACAGGACAAAATGGAACACACTCAATGAATAAACAGGATGGGTTTCAGGAAAACACACACACGCACACACACACACAAACACACACACACACACACACACCGCATTCAATCTTACTGTCAAATGGCTGCTTCAAAACAAATTTATCTACAGTGCGCCGTCGCGCGTCCAATGCTCGTAACTTTACGTCATAGCAGATTATTGGTAGGCAGTCACATGGTACCGTATGCAAATTCTATTGGCTGACAGCATCCGGAAGTTCGCTACGTTCCGTAAGTCTCAGATGTACGTGAGACAGAAAAGTGCTTTAAACAGTCAATAAGAGTGTGGGAAAAGGTAATACAGATAGAAGGTGGTTTAATACCAGTATGGGGAGGGTCATAAACGTTTAAATTACCGTAAATTATAAGATAAATAGTTGTCGTTCTATTGAATTTGTTAACCGCGTGTGGTTCCTGGAACACATTAACCACGAGGAACGAGGGTGCACTTGTACATTTGTACAGCTGAAATGAAGATTTGAAAGAGAAAAAGTCCAATGTTTTGTTTTTCATGTTTTTTGTTTCCATGCTTTGCACTAAGCCATATCTTATCAACCTGACTGCCGAACCACAATACACACACAGGCTTTCACAGACACACACACACACACACACTCAAAGTGCAGGGAAGGGCAAAGAGAATCACAAGTTCTCCTTTTAAGGTTCTGAAAACAAATGGCCACTTGGCTGTACAGATGCACACACATGTACACACCAGAAGTGGGTCATTAGATGAGTCAGTCTCGCTGGTCGAGTGTCTGAATGTTTTTACTGCAACTTAATTGAATAAATGTAGAGAAACAGCAACATGGCCGCATAATATCAATATCATGTTCCATATTCCGAACATGAAAGAGGAAGCTGTGTGTATGTGTGTGTGTGTGTGTGTGTGCATGCCTGAGCTGGAACGAGCTAAGAGGAAGAAGCTTTAAATGTGAGCAGATGCTGTTACGCGAGTGTGTTTGACTGTGTGAGGGAAAGAGAAAGAAATGGGGGAGACGAAGGAGGCCTGGATGGAGGCCAGACTTGCTGTAGACTGTGAATATTAATGTGTTGTAACCTTGACACAGGAGGAGCTGCTGGTGTAAATGTAGAAGCCTCCTCTGATGACATCAGACAAGTAGACAGGGACTCCTACCTGATGTAACACGCTGAGGCCTGACTCCTCATTCAGCCCGTCTCCTCTCCTATCGTTTCCTTTTCCTCTAATCGAAGCTCGTCTCTTCATGCATCATGTCTCGCCCTGTCCACTTCCCCAGCCTCTCCTCTGCTCCTCTATCCTCCTTCCACACGCGTCTGACTCCTCTCTCCCCTTCAATCATTCATTTGCGACCACCATCTTATAACGCATGTGGGCACTTCTCCTTTCCACTTACCTTGTTACCCCCCTCTCTTTGACTCCTCTTCCTTCACCACTTCCACAGATATACCCCTCTCACCCCCCACCCCCACCCACCCACCCAAATAGGAAAACACATTACACTCTATCATGCTTAAAATGCAAAAACAAACACATTGAATGAAGTGTTTGTTTTTGGAGAACATAATCTTTAAGTGTGAGTAAAAAAGATAATACATATTTCAAATGTAAGAATAAATGATAAATTTTATATTAATCATGAGGTAAACGTCTTGAGGACCACTAGAAAGCATGTGTGAAATCCCACAGAATTTTCTGTGGTCATTTTTTTTTTTTGAAGAGTGGGCAGACCATATAATTAACATATCTCCTTTGGATGGTGCATGGAATTCCTTCTTTTATCTTATTCTTTTCTTTTTCTTTTCTACCAACCTCATTTCTTTCCTATGCATATTTGCTGTTCTTCAACACCACCACCCTCTCTACTTCTCCCTCCTTATACGTCATCTGACTCACGGCCTAAAACCTTGTGTTTGTAACCTTGTCCTCTTCTTTCCTTTGATTACTTGATCCTTCTCTTCTTTTTCCTTTAGTCTTGTTCTCTATTCCCCTCTTCCCCTCACTCCCCACCACATCTCTGTTCCTTTCCTGTTGCCCCACCTTGTCTCCTCCTCCCTCAGTTCTTCTATTCCTCTCACCTCTCCTCTCTCCATTGTCAATCTTTATTACATTCACCTTCCCATTTTTTCCTCTTTTGTGAGCATGTATGATTTTGGCTGTACAAGTAAACCCTCCTACCCACTTCGCCCCAGCCCCTCTCTCCCTTTCAGCTCAATGCCAGGCTACTGAGCCCAAACTGTTCAGCTGCAACTGTTCCAAGCGCAATAATTACAGCTTGTCAGAAAGAATTAATTTTCTCATTTCTCATAAAGATGTGTAAAAAATTACCATGTTATTATAACGCTGCCACTCTCTTGAGGCTCCAACGAAGACCAAATTTAATTTTGGAAATTCCTCCCTCACACATTAAATTAAACACATAAATAAGAGTTTAGGAAATGGGGGGAGGTTGTCGATGGGGCGAGCATATGTTCGTTAGGCCGGTCTCAGCACTGAGTAATGGCCGACGTAATGTTTTGATGGCCTCTGCAATTGGTAAGCACCAATACATTTGCATGATCACCGTCGCGGCAGGCAAGTGAGCTGCCAATTAGTTCACTTACATTCCTGGACAGTGCTGGGAGAGAGGACAGGGGATCTGTTCAACATAAGAAACACACAGCAAGAACACTGCTGATCGGATATTGTGCAGGAAGATGCTGCGCATCGTTTCAGTGGATTGCTCATCATTTAAAAAAACGTTCATGACCCGTAAAAGAACAAACTTTTGAGTTCAGTGGTTCTAATCATAAAAATAACAGACCTTTTATGAAGATGAAATAAAATCTGTTATTTTAGGTTAGGATTGCAATAATGGTAATGTGCTTGCTCTATGCCAATGGGCACTCATGAATGCAGTGAACAATGAGTTGGCACTAATCAGAATAACTTTACAGGAAAATGGATTAACTTCACCACAGCAATGAGTTACTAGTCTCCTTCTTCACCAAAATCCCAAAATGCTCTTTTCCTGCTGGGAACATTTTTTTTATTCCAGCTGCAGACTTCCTGTGGATGATTGGTTCACTATGATCATGACTCCACATTTACTGTAAAACAACATGGCTACAGTTACACCATAACTGTAGTTCATTCATTTTAACAATTATCTATGACTAAAGCTCCCTTGTTGTCTTCAACTCAGCGAACCACAGCGCTTCCATAAAACTGACCAATTAGTTTTTGTGTCTGACCTAAATAGAGCTGTTATTTATTAAGATGTCATTTCAACTCATTTGAATCGATGTGAACAACATGAAGTGTATATAAGCAGGGTCCTTACCTGGTGACTAGATAGATAGTAAAGGTATAAAACGAGCAAAGCATCACTGTCATCAAGATATTTCTGAACAACCATCCAGAGTCTTCCATCTGTAGGTGTTAATGGTGACAGAAGTGGATGTGGAATGTTTTTAGGATATTCATGGGAACAGACACAAATATTTAATTCAAAGGCTTTTTGTCACCAATATTTTGATGTGTTTAGGGCCACAGCGTTGTTAAATGAAATTCATCATGGGGCGTAGGCCATCACAGCAGCCCGGTGGAGCTGTGGGTAGTGCTGTCGCCGGAAGCAAGGCGGTTCTGGGTTCGAGTCCCGCTCTTTGTGAAGTTTGCATGTTCTCTCTGTTTCTGCATGGGTTCTCTCCGGGTTCTCCGGCTTCCTCCCACCTCCAAAAAACATGCACTTCAGGTTAATTGGCCATTCCAAATTGCCCATAGTGTGTGAGTGTGAGCATGCATGGTGTCTCTCTTTGTGTGGCTTCGTGGTGCACTGGCATTGCAACCAGAGTTTGCCCCACCTCACGCCCAAGACAGCTGGAATAGGCTCTAGCTCCCCTTGACCCACTACGGCGGAAAAAGCAGTTTGGAAGATGAATGATTTGAATGATATGCCATCACTGGTCAGCTCTAGTCAAAATATTTTGGAAAAATGTCAGGAAGAAGAACCACTCACCTTAAATATCACTTTTTTCACTGAAACACTCAGGAAAATAAAATCGAAAAAAAAAAAATATATAAAAAAAAATATACATACATAAAAAGCACAATAAATAAATAAAATAAAAATAAGTATAGTGTGTAAGATATGTCCCGGTTACTGACTCAAAACAAAAATAGTCTTCAATGGGAACTACACTGAATAAAATTAGAGTAATTATCAATTGAAGGCTATGTGTTAATATGTGTGTAATGTTAGGCAAGGCGAGTCATCTGAGCTCTATAAATATATTATTCCAAGGTGAATGACTTAACTAATAATGAAAACTAATTTTTTACACATTTGATGGCAATTACTTAATCCTTCCGGTATTACATGCCAATATTATCTAATTTTCCAATCCTGCCATCATCCTTTCACACAATATGGTTATTTGTATCCAGCTTGAACTGCAGCGGACACATTTTCAACAGAGCAAATTGAAGATTGGCTAACTCACCCGAGCACAGACAAACGGGGTGTCCTCGCACTTTCTGACTCAGGGACTTTCAGACAGGGACTTTCCCCGCCTGAAGCAAAGAGCACACATGCACGCTCCCAGGGAAAGTCAGAACTATGTCCCCCCAGTCGAAACACACACAGCGGTCAGACCTCTGAATTATCTGACAGCCGCAATGAACACTACTTCCACATCTATGATCAGACACACACACACACACACACACACACACACACACACACACACACACACACACACACACACACACACACACACACACACACACAGCAGGCAGCATCACTGCTGAACCTCTATTTCATGCTCATTTGTCTTGCATCTGGCCTGTCTGTGACTGCCCTCTCTTGACTCCAGGCCTTACTCTTGACTGAACCTCATCCACAACACTCTGTCGTCAAAGTCAAGCATGCTGGGAGATGTGCATGAAATCATTAATGAAATCCATTCATGATTTTATTTGAACAGTCAAACTTCCAAATATAGAAAATCAATAAGAGACTCAACAGAAGATAATCAGCAAAAGCACAAATATAACTGTGCAAACTGCCGTCATCCTTTAGTTATATACTAGAAATTGATACATTTGAGAGGTAGACTGATATAAATGTCATCTCAATGCAAACAACCAAATGTGCATTACTGTAGATTTAGAGGTCAGTATAAGATAAATCAAGTCTATGATGGTGAAGTTTTTCTTGGTTTAACTTTTTTAACGGACTGTGTTTTGATTGGATTTGTTGTATATGTATGTTTATCCTTATCCTTCTAATCTTTGTTTTTTTTTTCCACATGGTAACAAATGTAGTGAGGAAGATTTCAAATCATAACACATGCAGCTGCAGATCCTGCATTTGCTTGGACATCTCAGTCACAATGTTTCTGTGGATGGGAGAGAAAAACAAGATAATCAGGCAAATAAAGACACAAAAGGTGAGAGGGAGAGGCAGATTAACTCATTCTAGAATCCTCTCCTCTCTTTATCCCCCCACCCCCACCCCCACCCCCAACATCCTCCTACCTTCAACCCCTTCATACCAGAATTTTTCAATCTATAAATATCAACAAGAAAGACTAAGTGCACACACTCGCTGCAAACACACAAACAGACACACACAGACCAGTCTAAACCAATGAGCACAGTGGTGTATTGTGCCAGCAGAGCCAATACACACTTCCACGGCCATTACTCCCCATGGAAACAAGCAAGTGCATTCACACACATGTGATGTTGACGTTGTATCCGCACAGCGGCTGCTTTAGACAACAATAAGCTATTTCAGGGCCAAATCACTGACAAAAATCCATTTTTCCACCCCACTAAAAAAATATCACGAATGAAGGGGAGAGACAGAGCAAGAGAGAGAAAAGCTGAAATCAAATAAACAGTGGCATACATCTCTCTTAAGCTGGATTTATCTGTATTTTGTCATCATTCTAATTTATTCCCCAACCTGCTTACAATTACTGCCTTTTCAAACTCATATTGCTGGCTTGTTGTTGTTCAAGAAGAGATTGCGTGGTATCTGCCAACGAATGAGCGGGGGACTTGCATAAGGTGGAAAAGCTCCTAGTGTACTTTTGTAGATTATCCATTTGATACCGATTCATTTTCTATCGTGCTTGTCACAGTTTTTGAAGGAGGCGATGTAGGACAAACATGCAAACGCACACAAACACACATATGTGCACACCCATAGACAACTGTGGTACTTTAGAGTGTAGAGGGAGGGAGTGGGCTCATCATCTTTAGTTGTGATTACAACACTTGGCAAGCTCTCCCCTCCCTGTTTGCCTGCCTATTGCCTTACAAATGGATTAGTAAGCCCTGATTCCATTTGTGTGTGTAGCTTCTCTGAGATTTAGGCTGACTTACAAATAACACCAATCAGATTTGGGAGCAGCCGTTGTGTAGTCTTTTCTAGGGGAATATTGGGCAATGTGATTTGGGGGCAGCAATACAGTACTGCATTTATCCAGATTTTGGAACTATGGGCTTCAACAGCGTGTTTATTCATTAGATGATTTTATATTTCTGATCATGGGGAAGTTTTACATAACATTTGAAAACAGTCAATACTTAATCCATGGGAGAACTGCTAGATCATCCCTAGGTCATGTATAATAGGCCTAAACAAGAGGACAAGTTGGATCAGGAAAAGAGAATTTCATTATGGGATAGGACTGCTATGTCTTTAACAATATTTCTGGAAACATTTTTCGTCACCTCTTTTGCTAAAGCCTGTTACTTCTGATATAACCTCAGAAAATAGATATCCATATCCATATGAAAATGAAGAGGGTTGCTCCCTGATGATGCCCCCTGAGATGTTCTTATTGAGAAATAAAAAGAAGTGGACCAAGACAGCTTCCCTGAGTTCCACCAAAAGGCAAATCCTGTTTCCCAAACACTTGACACCCGATTGTAAAAAAAAATAAAAAAATCATTGTGATCCAAAAGACATTTTGTGGTCAGTGGTATCAAATACAACACTTATCTAGAAGAATAAGAACTGAGGGTCATGGACTGGGCCTGAGCTCAACAGTCAATTAACAGTGAATAGAATTCTGGGATGGGTGCCACTGTTTGTTATCGCAGAAACGGGCTCTTCTCGCACAGCCTATAACAGGGATTGAAGAAGCTATTGTGTCTTTATAAATACTGTAGTGGTCTACTAGTCTATATTTCCAGCATTTCTCTCCGCTGGCCTACATGAGCTCCACAGTTTACAAACCAAGCTTGTCATGCTTTGCAACAGAGACACAGACACAAGTGGATTTTAGCTGTTTTTAACTGCTTCACACGGTAAGAACTGATGACCAGCAAGGCGTGAGTAGTTGCAAGGATACACAAGTCAGTAATTTTAACAGGAATGCATGTAGATTCGACAGTACAGTGAAAAGGTTCACTGACAACACACACAGAATTTGGTGGAGACTCTTTCTTTCTAAAAAATGCTGACCACTTCCAGAATAGGCTGACTTAATAAAAAAATAAATTTGCATCAAACCTAAATCCACTCATCTAAACTAGGAAGCCTAATGAAGTTCAAAGAGTCAAATAAAATCCTACATCATAGGATTGAATGGTATCATTTGTGCAAACGTAGATGACAACCTTCTTAAAAGAGGAATGTTCTGTGATAAAAATCTGAAATGCACTGGAGCAGACACTGTACGATTCTGGCAACTAATGAATATATACAGTATATTGCCAGCCTCATTTATTAGTTATGTGACCATGGAATTGTGGCATTATTTCTGGCTACTATTAGTATGGGAGCAGAACAGTTAAAAAACTCAGTTACCTAGGAGGGATAGTTATATGTCCATGAATAACTTGCCCAATTCCCTGAGCTCGGCCTGCAGTCAGGTGTTATCTTCGATTGTGCAGAGGTAGGACTGCAGTAAGACACATACGGTTATGGCTGTGATTAGAGCCAAGATGTAGCCATGGCAGTCAAATTTCAAAAGAGGTTTCCTCCATCCCAAAGTAATGAAACAAAAAACAGGAAACACTAATCTGTCACTGCTCAGGGAGGGCCACGAGCCATGACCATTTGCTCAGCTTTATTTTACAACTTCAGATCTACTTGTATCCTTCAAGCAGTTGAAATAACTAAGATCTAAATAATAGGAAAAAATGTGCCAGAAAGCTGGATGAAATACCAATTGCTGACTGAGGTATTGGACGGGCTCCTTGTGCATGCATTATATTCTCTTCTCATAAGATCGTTTTGCACTAAAGAATATCCCCTTGAATGTATGTGTTAATTATTTACCCGTTGTTGTTTGCATCAAGGAACGGATTCACATGAGTAATGTAATGTGCTTTAGAGCCACAAGACTGGCCCCCTCCTGAACACCATCTCTCCTATCACAAAAGCACTAACTTAAGGTTATAAGACACGGTATTTTGTATGTAGGAAGTGTGTGTGTCTCTGTGTGAGCATGTGTGTGTGAACATGTTTCTCCTGACCCGAGAGTACAGTTTGTGTGAATAAAGCTCCAAGCTGAGCTTCCATTAAGCCCCTTTCAACACATCGTCTTTCTCTCTCAGAAACTCTGATGGAAATCTGCTTTTGTTGCCTCAGTTCAATGTCCCTGCTATCTCCTGATGGAAGATGACAAAAAGAAAGGTCTGAATAAGCCTCTATAGTTTTATGTTCCAGATAGTTCATGCACACACATTAGCAAAAACACACACACACACACACACATATACACACACACATACTCCTTGCTGCTCTACAATGAAATCAATGCTCTCAGTTTTCCTCTGTGCACAGCATCTCACAGTGCCAGAAGCTTCTTGTGATCAAACGCCATGTCATGTTCTGTAACTTCTGATACTGATGCTGATACAGTAGAGCTTTTGTACTCTCATGCGGCTGCTCATTCACATTGTGTTTGGTTGCAATAAAGGATGGGAAATTGTATTGTTTTCTTTTTGGGGGAAAATTTCTCAGATATTTTCTGACAATATTTTTTTTTGCTATTATTTGTAATTCTGATCACACCTAGCCTATATTTGTGGTCAAAGACTATGCTACTTTTATATTTTAAAAAAACGTGTCAATTGAGGAAATTGACTGAAAACCAACATTCGGCCAGGTCAAAGAACTGTGCTTTTTTTTAAATGCATGATTTAGTTTCAAATAGCCTGTGCTCAATTTCAAGAGGCTAAGCAAGAAATTCCCCTTTCCCCAACAACAATGTTCTGCTTCTGATCGGTGATCTTGAAATGTTAGCAGATGAAATTAACAAAATATTTTCCAACAATGTTGGAACATTGTTTAAAATTTAATTCAAAATATTATGAAGTGATTTTTTTTTACCCATTGAAACTCCAAATGCAATTTACAACAGTACAAGGACAATGTTTCAAAATGTTTTTGTTTTTGAAAATTCTCTCCCATTTAGAATTCGATGCCAGCAAAACTATTTTAAAAATGTGGAACAGGTTCACGCTTACTTTTCTGTTGTATCACCTTGTCTGTTAACAACACTCAACAGCTTCTCAGGAGCTCAGGTTCGCTTTTGTCCCATATTTCATTTCATATTGTAAAAAATATTTACAATGGGTGACAAGTAATGACTGCACGTAAGCCAGTTTAGAACACAGACTTTAAAAAAAAAAAAGAAAATACGGAGCCATGCAGTTTAATTATATGCAGAATGTGGTTTCATTGTCTTTCTGAAATAAGCAATAATTTTATTTTGTTTTCCTTTTTTCATGATGGTGTTTCAACTTGTATTTGTGAATACAACAACAAACTACATTCACAGACAATAGTTTTCGCAACTGTCCCTTGACCCATGGAGTGATATCCATCCCACAATCATGTCTGTTTTGAAAGCATTGTTGTCTGAGGGCTTGGACATTTCAGCCATCAAATATTGTTTTCCAGCCTTTAATTTCTGCAGATTTTTCGAAAATTTCAATGATAGTATGACCCCAGAAACATAAATTTTTAACTGTTGCAAGGTCTGTAGTTGAGTAACCGTGACCCACCAACAAGAGTTCTTTTCTGTGTCCATTCAATGAAACATTGTCTCAGATTAACAAAGTACCTCCTTGATATAGAGCATCTAGGAAGGAACTTCACTGACATAATCCCTAAACAAATTTTAATATTCAGAACAATTTTGTTCAATCTTATCGACTGTTAAATTGTGCTGTCCTGATCCCCAGGCAGACAAAGAGTGTTATGCTCGCAATAACTCTTTCTGACAAAATTTGTTTTATGTACTATTGATAAAGTCATAGTTATGGATGAATTGAAGTACAACCAGGAAACCTTGTGGTTTGAGACTGCATCAGGAAAGAACAACATAGTGTTCATAGGTAGAGTGAGCGTTGGACTTGATCCACACATACATCTACTGGCAACAAACTTACTTATCGCTCCAGTGCAACACACTCACACCAGCAAACACACTGTGCCCGAGTCAATGAGTCTGTTGGTTCATGGACTACATTTAGAGATCTGGAAAGTGCAGTACTTTATTTGCTGTAAATACAGCTATACGTGTTACTGTATATAGAACTCAACACAGAGAAGTTAGTCAAAAACCACATGTCAGAACGTTACATTGCTCATGTTCTTATCCTGACCATTATATTAGTGTATAAATACACATCAAAATTAAAACTATTCAGACCTATTCGGACAGAATGACCAGTAAACATTATTTCATCATCTATTATGTCCATGTGGACAATGTTGCTGCGATTTCATTTATCCCTGCATTCATATAAAATAGAATATTACTGAATTCTGTAAATGATAGTGTTAGTGATAATAAAATACACTTCATTATATTCCACGGACAAATTAATGCCCTGAGTGCATAATATGAAATGAAGGCTGTTCTAATACTATATAGACAATGAACTATTGAGTCCAAAGATGTCATTATGAACCACAACTTTCTGTAACAAATGTGCTTAGCAATTATGCATCAGTGACATCAATGTATTGTATTGTTTGTTGCATGGACAAAGATGCATCTCAGTACCTTGACCCCCTCCTCAGAGTTGGCCAGTAGCTATTCAAACCAAGGGTTCCATTTGAAATACAGCATCACTACCTTTCTTTGGCAAGTCTAAATCAACCCAGGTAATTAGAATTATATAAACAAGGAAGAATGAAACCTTTTCTGTTTCGTCTTTGTGAGACAGAATGGTTAGATTTCATTTCTGATGAATGTTAGGAGCGGCAAACACACAGCTGTGAGACCTTGAAAACAAATACACAAACACATACACAACAAACTGACTTGACAAACATATTGCTATTATGTCCTGTTCTCTAGAGCTGTCGTTTTGACTAATACGCCATAAGATGATGTCTTGGTTGGTGTACAAGTCTCTTGAAACATGGCCTCATGTAGGCATTGAATCTGAAATTACTGCCTCTTATTAAAGCAGTTAAGATCCTGTAAAAACCAAACAATGACTTCAACCCAAATGTACGACTCAGGAAAAAAAAAAAAATTAAATAGCAAAGGGCGGTTCCTGGTTTGGGTCCCGCTCTGCAGAGTTTGCATGTTCTCCCTGTGTGTGCGTGGGTTCTCTCCAGGTTCTCCGGCTTCCGTCTACCTCCAAAAACATGAGCTACAGGTTAATTGGTCTTTCCAATTTGAACATGGATATGATGGCTAACGCCATCCAGAAGTGTGCTCAGTTCCGGAAGTCTCGTACTTACGTGAGATAAAAAAAGTGCTTTAAACAGTCAATAAGAGTGTGGGGAAAGGTAATACAGAAAGACGGTGGTTTAATATCAGTATGGGGTGGGTAAAACGCTTAAATTACCATAAATAATAAGATAAATAGTTGCTGCATCTCTGATTAATTCTTGTTTCCTCACAATATATAAAAAGAATATTGTTTTTTGAACATTTATAAGTGATTTAATGATATGCATTAAGTGTGCACTCTCTAAGATAAAGTATCTGAAAGAATGAACAGTAGATACGTGTCCTTGGAAAGATATCTATAGGATTATCTCATGATTAACTAATGATGAAATTGTGTTCATTGTGTAATAAATTGTTAAAAATAATGACTGAAACTTAACAGTAGAAAATGTAAGGTAAAAGTCTCTTAAAAAGATTTGAACAATTCAGAGTGTCCTATTGGTAACTTTCTCATATCAGGTAAAATACCAGTGGGATGGAATTATTTTTTGCATCAAGGGTGTCCATTGAAAGTCAAACTTTTTAATGCAATTTTTAATGAATTCAAATTCACATTCTGTTGATTCAGCTCCAAGGACAGAAACGTTTCTGGTCAAGTATTAATATATTTTTTTTAATATTCTGTGAAATTGCATTTTCTTCTCTTTGACAAACCAATTGCTAAGGTTAAAATTAGCCTTGATTTGAGTCATAGAGATAGTCTGAAAAGTCTGAATTTAGTGAAATAAACGTCAAGTTGGTACAGTATGTCCAACCTCATATATTGAACTGTACAGTATATGATGCCTTATGTTCTTGATAGTTCTAAGGGCGATATTTGAATTGTTGAGGTGCCACTAAACCTTCATCTATGCAGCTGTGTTTGAAGAAACTGAACTTTTGTTTGTAAAAGCTTTTTTTTCGCAGCAAGAAAAACCCACTAAAATTTTCAAATGCATGTTAAAAAAAAGGGATTTCTCTAATGGCAGTGATGTGACATAATGTGGTGATCCTGCAGGTAATGAAATATTAGAGACAGGGAAAAAGTGAGAAGCTTGGGTTTTTCTTTCTCATCACTTTTGTGTCTTTCCGTCTCTCTCTCCCTCTCTCTGATAGTTTCTGTACCATTAACACCTCCTCCACAATTAGTGTCTTCTCACCAGCTACACACAGACACACATACACACCCAGTGAGAGTGACACCCCAGGGCCCTGCACAACCCAAACAGCATAATTAGACAAGCCCTAAACAAAGCACACACTCTGTAATTACTCTGTAATGTTACATAGCACAGGGGACTGAACAAAAGCCATTTTCTCTGAATCAACCAGTGGCTGCCAGACACACACACACACACACACACACATACACACACACACACACACACACACACACATAGACACGCACACACATTCTGTCTGTGACTGTGTACATTTTTATTGATTTTACCATACAGAATTCCCCGCTGGTTTCTTACCTGTGAGTCCAAGTGTGTGTTTGTGCGTGTGTGTGTGTGTGTGTGTGTGTGTGTATAGTCATGTTAGACATCTGTGTGCTGACTCATACACAAACTGGAAATGTGTGTGTGTCATAAAAAGCAGAGGGATTGAACCCTTCATGTTGCTTGTGAGTCGGGAGACAGATACGTTAAACCTTCTCATTCTCTCTCTCAATCTCTTACAATCAATAGCATGAACATAGCCTTGAACACGTGTGCTCCATTGTAAGCAAGACTCCCCCCCCCGAACCATCTAACACCACAGCCCACAACCTGACCTCCACAGAACAGCCCCACACCTGCTCAAAACACACCCACCGTGGTCCTCATCCCACCGTTACCTCCCCGTTTCCACCTCTGTACCCCCATTCAGAGCAGATATTGCTCCAAGTCCAGCAGCAGTAAATTAAATCTCTATTCCATCCTAAGTAGTGTGAAATCAGACTAGATCTTAATCAGGGACTATTGTCTTTGTCTTTTTGAATGTATTTTCCACCTACTATCATTAATTATGCTGTTTCATGTGGTTGTGAAGAAAATGCATGTACTGTAATTGACAAACTCACGTAAAATAGGCTCCAACTTTTCCCGGACGAACCAATTTCAGTCTGGTATTTAGTGACACTGAAATTTTCTTGCATAGCACTTTAAGTGACCAACTTTTTTTGATACATGCACCAAAAAGGTAGGCCATTGTGTCCATCAAACAAATTTTACAATCAACCAAAGAGTGAAAATGATGCATCTGTCTAATATGATACTTAAGCTCACATATTTTCTGAGAGAAATAAAATCAATCCATAAAAATCTTTTAAAATGCACTAAATTCAAAGCCCTGGAACTGTGACTGTTGCATTTTATTTATTCACAGTAAAAAAGTTCCATACTGGTGATGACAACAGTGTAGACATTGTTGCACCCTTGTTTCGAGCAGTGCATTTGTACAATCTTTTTCTTTTCATATCAATCAACACAAGAAAACAATTCCAGTCACAGGAAGGATCACGTCTGCGCTAATCAGATTAGTCCTGTCACCGTCATCATCATTCCACCCCTTCATTTTCTTCCTCTTATCTGGATCTGGGTCACTAGGGTGGCAGTGTCAGCACAGAAGCCCAAACTGCTCTGTCCCCAGACACCTCCTCCAGCTATTCAGGAGGTACCCTTCATTTTCTTTAAACATTAAAACATACTGTTCTGTAAGTATGGTTCTTTTCTTGCTTCAACACTGAGGAAGCAACAGAGCAGTTCAGGAAGTACCAAGTACAACTAGGTCTGACACACAAATATCCAAACAATCACACTTAGAACACCTCTTCTACTCTTGTGATTCTGAATGCCTGTTGACAGTGTGTCTGTTTCTTAGCATGGAAGCCATATGTTACCTTTCAAACAATACAGTGGAGACATCTTTCTTTCCTGAGCTGCCATTCTTAGCTGTCCTCTCAGTCTCTCCATCTTTCTAGCTTTATTCTCTAGTTGTTTTCTTACTCTTCCTCCCTTTTCTCAGACAATAAGGTCCACTCCATCAGTTTTCACAGTTTTCCCTCCTGCCAAAGCTGTCTGACCATAACAGAAGAAAAACAGACAAAAGGACAAAAAAAAAAAAAGTGAAATTATTGATTTGTTGTCAGCTCCAGTTAGAGGAAAAAGAGCATGTGAGCAGCACACAGGGATAAAAGATAGAAAGACTCCAAAGGAGAGCTGTTTGCATCACTCAGCTGAAGCATCTGGAAAAAATACTAATGCACACATAAGGAGAAATGTCTAAAAAGACTCCACTGCATGCTTGTAAGGACATTGTGTCGCTGTTTGTGTGTGCCGTGTGTTCCAGCTTGTCGTAACTGGTGGTGTTGAGCACCATCATGTCTCTTCAAATGCACACAGGAAAAACCTTCAGCATCACACTAGAGAATATTTACTGGTTTAGACATGAATTTTATTGATCTACTTAAACAGAAACTTATTTTTTAACCCTTGTTTATACTTACTGTAATACATCACACAAGTATTACTCTATTATTACTTTATTATTATTTTAGATGAAAACAAAACAAACTCACAGTATTCATTCACTAAATGATTCACCCACACTAAAACGAAAGACAATGCCAGAAAACAGAACACACACACACACACACACACACACACACGCGCACACACACACACACACACACACACACACACACACACATACAGAGACAACATCCAAGACGGGCGGGAGAGGAGCAGGGGAGAAGTGGGGGGGGCAGGGTCAGTGTTTGTTATGGACTTCAGATTAGATACAGCTAGTGAAATGATAAGTGTGTGTACTTATGTGTATGTTGGCATTTGTGTACTCATGTAGGAGACAGGAGGACAGGGTGAGGATACTGTTATTTTTGAGAAGACATGATGTCTGGTTGCACATTGCACACACACACTCACACACACACACACACACACACGTATACAGTAGGACAATCACACACGCCGTGTGTCACCACGCATTACTGTTGCTTTCTGTGGCCACTGCATCCAGACAATGACAGGCAGGCAGGAGCCACGGCATAATGAGAGAGAGAGCAGGGACCTTTGCTTACACACACATACGCACACATACACAGACACACACGCATTCACGTGCACAGGAACACAGAGGGCAGTCGCCTTCACTCCGTGCCCTAGCCTCTCAATTACCCAGCAGGCTTTTAGTGCCACTCCGCTCCACTACAGCAAATTACCGAGGGCCCTGTCTCACTTAGAGACCTGTGGGTGTGTGTGTGTGTGTGTGTGTGTGTGTGTGTGTGTGTGTGTGTGTGTGTGTGTGTGTGTGTGTGTGTGTGTGTGTGTGTGTGTATGTGTGTGTGTTGGTGGGTGTGGGTGCTTGACAGGGTTAGTGCACTCCAGAGAGACAGAGAGAAAGTGTGCATGTGTGTGTCTGTGTGGCGCTAAAGCAAAACAGCGGCTGGAGTCCAGCTGAGGCACGTGAAAACCTAATAAAATGTTTGAATGCAACTGCCATCAGGCTAATACTTCTCTGTGACACACACACACACACACGCACACACACACACACATTCACACACACCTATACAGGGGCACATAGAGAGGAGAGAAGAGGCAACAAGGTCAGCTGCGTCGCCCTCTCTCAGATCAAATGCGGCTCTCTGGCTGGTTGAGAGTTGGGTGTTATTGAATGATATTAAAGAGTTGTTAGCTGGAGATTACTTATATAAATGGCTGCTGATGGCTTCTTAATTGCATCACACTTTAGTGCAACTGTTAAAAAACCTGTAACCCCCCCTGCCCTCCCCTCTCTGGGATGCACAAATTTTTATGCTTTCTGTGTCTGGATAAAGTTGTAACGGTCTACTCCTTCTACATTATCCTTGCCCGTACAAAGAAGCAGTCAGGACCTCGTCACCTTGGTTTGAAGGGTCTCATATCACTGGACATGACACAGTTACAATAACTACAATTTAATAGGAAAAGCATAAAAGACAATAATTCATAAACTGGACATTGCAGGATGGAAGAAATCGACCAGAAAACTGTGCTCCAACTTGAAAAAGTAGATATTATCAGCCAACTGAGTATAAAACCATTCACTTGGTTTGCTGGTTTCCAGCTGGGCTGCTCTCTGAGGCTGGATTGAGCTAAATGCTAACATTAGTGTGGCCACAGCTCACAGGTGCAATGCCTCCAGTGAGCAGCGTTTTAGTTTGGTGTCTTACCACAGCAGAATGTCATGAGATGCAAAGCATTTTTATTCTCATTGATCAAAGAACTGAAAAAAAAATTAAAGGGATATCAGTTTTATGTGAAAAGCCAATAGATGACCAGAATTAGAATTCTGACTTTAAGAGACGTGAATGTCTGACAGCTACACATCAAATGTTTGCTGAAACGTTTTATTGTGGACCAAAGTGGTGAACCTAGCAACCGGCCTGCTGTCTGGCAGACAGAGCTGTTCTCCATTCCAGACCTTAATAATACATGTGACATCACATTGAAGTACTTTCTTATTTTAGTTTTGTATGATAGCTGTATACTGACAACATCTTGCGCTAAAGGTGAGGCTTCTGTGTTTAAACTTTGGTAAATACTGTTTGTTCTTTTAAAATCAGCTGAAAGAAAGAAAAAGAAACTCAACAGGTCTGCTTGTTCTCTCTCTCTCTCTCTCCCACACACACACGCACGCACACACACACACACACACACACACACACACACACACACACACACACACACACACACAGATTTCCAGAAACTGAAACAGAACTTTACCAAACAAAGTCCACCTGTGTGTATCTAACCGAGCAGATTGGTGTCCCATTGATTAAATTGCAGACGAGATCATTTGTGCCACAAAAGGATAAAGGTACATTTAATTGGTTACAGTGGGTCACAAAGGAAGAGACACAGTGTGTGTTTGTGTCTGCAAGCCATTGTGAGAGGACACACATTGTGCGTCTCAGCTGCCTTGTTAGCCATGCTGCTGTGTCTGTGTCAAATGTGTGTCTATTTCTGTTTACGTGTGTTAGTGTATGCCAGTGGTAACGTGTGCTTGTGTTAGTGTGTGTCTGTGTTAGTGTGTGTCTGTGTTAGTGTGTGCCTGTGTCTATGCTGCAAACGCCTGGGTTTAATGGGTGTGTGCATTAAAAGATCTGTTAATTAAGCAGCAGCTCTGCCCCGCTGCTGGGGTGAGAGACGGAGAGAGAGAGAGAGGCGGGTAGAGGCAGACCGGGAGAGGGCAAGAGGATCAAAGCGGGGGTCTGTGGCCGGGGGCCCCCTCTGCACTCAGATGAAATGCGATGGCTTCAAACTTTAAAGACTTCCTGCCATTAGCCTGGACCTTGTCCCCTCACAGGCCTGGACCTCCTCCTGCTTCTCTCGCCCCGAAAACAATATGTATGAGAGAGAGAGAGAGAGAGTATTATCAAACTACACTGAATAAAAACACTGGTGGACAACTCCGTTTGATTTTCACACCACAACATTTCTGACACACCTGTCTCATAAGAGACACAAACATTACAAGTGATGACAAGACATTAGTTGTGGAGCTAAAAGATCCGTTAATTCTACTAACATCTGTTGTATCAGTTGATGTACCTGCCATTGTTTTACAGCTCATTAAAATGTGTGCAGCTCATTTAGATGTGGCTCCACCTTAATTCACACTTCCTGTGTGAACCCCAACCCTCTCTGATCTCTCTGCTGTTACATCACACGTAATTCTTATTACTATAAAACATCTTCTCACATTTAACCCTCTGTGTGTAGATGTGCATTCTTGTATATTTGAATTGTATGGTAGGTTGCATTTTAATTGTTGCACAATCCGAGCGCTCTTTCATGTGTGTGGTGTGTGTGTGTGTGTGTGTGTGTGTGTGTGTGTGTGTGTGTGTGTGTGTGTGTGTGTATGCTTCTTCTTGGCCCCTTTTGAGCGAGCACCTCCACCTGGGCTGCATTAGAGAGGGGAAGTGTTTTTACTATCCGTTTGCCAGAGCACACACAAATATTTGAATACACACACACACACACACACACACACACACACCTGACAGAGCCAGGAGCATGATCTGACCATCTCTCTGGGCGGTGGCGAGCAGAGGAAGCTCACCAAGGGCTAACGAGGGTGGATCAAAGAGAACATTACCATACCTCCTCTCTTCCCTTCGCTCTGTTTCCATCCCTCTCTCTGCCGTTCACAAGCAATAAGAGGCCCACAGGCTGCCTGTCCTTGTGCTTGTTAGGCGGTGACAATAGGACGTGCCCTGAGCCAAAGGAAATGAATTATTTACCCAGCTCCCTCTTGTACTCTTGAAGAAAGAAAATAAAATCCCTCTTCTTGTATTACCACTGAACCTACGGCCCTCGTATTAGTCACACGCCTTCCTCTGTGGACCTAAATGTTAAATGCTCACAATAATTCTGTTCCCCACTGTCAGTGAAGATATCCATCCCCAGTTCAGCAGCACAGACATGCACCAACACTCAACGGAGAGGAACGATGCATCCTTGAAGAAAAAAGGTGTATTTTGATTGGTCCAGACCCAAACAAAGCACATGCACTCTGACTCAGGTTGCTTGGTGATGAAACTGCAGTCAAAGTTGATGGACTTTTGGTCCCCTTTTTCTTGCCCTTGCTGAAGTGCCCTTCATAACTATTTTACTCATTCTCACACTCTTTCTCTCTTCTGTCTTACTTAACCCGTCAAACTTTTCCTTATCATAATTCCTCATTACAACCCTTCCTCGTCCCCCACGTCCTTCCCTCTTATTTTCTGTCTCCATGTTTCTTTCTTCCTTGCCCTGCCTCTATTCTCTGGAGCCGTAATGACTAACTGTCTTTGAAACAAGGGGAGTAAATTGTCACCTTGATAATGATGGTATGTCGTGATGGTGCTGTGACAGAAGCATCAAGGGCGGATCATCGTTTGTGAGTGTGGACTCACCTCGCTTACTCTCTTGTACCAGCATCAGAGTGGGAGCGGAAAATACAGAACAGAACAATTTGGGATTCTTTCCTTCGTTCTTTCACAGGTCTCAGGTTGTGCTGTGGGAAATGTTGGGGCACCCCACACAACCCAACTCTATGTACTTCTGCTGGTGGGGGACATGAAAGCTCCTTCATTAGCAGCACCAAAAAGACTCATATATTTCTCACAGGGCATAAAAGAACATTGTAAAAAAAAAAAAAAAAAACACCCTCTGTTCTCTTTCAAACATAAAACGTGTCAGATGGCACAAAAGGATTCCAGTTGTCACAGGGAGCTGAGATCAGTACCAAACAGGTCGGCAAAATGGGAATCACAAGCTGAATACAGCATCAAGCGGAAATCGTGATTAGTGGGGTTTGGAAAAGGGAACGGGTTAAGCGTTTTTATGATTTACCCAAAAGAGGAGGTTTCAAGTAACACACTTGAAGGAAAAGAACCTGATACACTGAGGTAGGATGTTTTCAGGTAGCTCTTTATGCTTCAGGAAGCTATGTCTCTTTTTCTTCCTGACTCCTTGTGTGTGCAAACCTTGAGGTAGAGCAGCATCTGCTCTGAAAGCTCCTTTGTGGAGTCCTTGGACAGATAATGACTGTGCTGCTAGTCTATTACCAACTGCACAGGCCTTGCATGTCGTTGTTCCAGCCTCTTCCAAACAGAGACTCCACAATAGATTTGGCTTTCTGAATTTCAATGGCCCCTCACCCCCCTCACCGCACCCAACTGCAGGAAACTGACACCACACGTGACTGGCAAAGGAACTCAATTACTGGTAGGGTGCCACGGTCAAGGCTGTCTCAGATTCTTGATACCCACACTGGCATTGTTAAAGTAGGAAATCACTGGGCTTGCAGGGATCTTGTCCCTCATGTAATACAACTGAAACTCAGATGCAGTGAGCTCCACAAAGCCTCTGACAAATGAGGCTGATTGAGCTTGACCTCTGCTATGTGCGGTACTGCAGACAATATTGTAGCTCTTATGCAAGCTCTCTTTATGCGATGAAACGCAGACAGTAATGACCTCTTATTTTGTACCATTATACACCCAGAAATTCTTTTCAGCTTTTAACGAAAAAGAGAATGAGTCCCCAGCCATGACCAAAAATCGAAGCCGTGGCAGAAATTTACGGGAAAACACGCTGGAATATAGAAAATAATAAAGGGTGAATAAAAGAGGGGGAATGAAAAGACTATAAAATAAATTGAATAAGTGCAAGGTTTGATTTGTATAGAAGTATTTCTCACGGTTTTGGATTGTGCACGGCAGAAATTTAAGTGAATGACACATTTTTTTATTTTTTTTTTTACCAGGATTTTGTGGTTTTTGAGAGGAACTCACTAATCACAACATATTCTGCAGTTTTCTCAAGGTTTCGAGACAGTTTTAACAGTATTTCCAATATAGTATCCTATCAGGACCGCAAAATATAAATTTTGGTAAGATACTTTCATGCTAGATTATTTTATGGGATAAAACATTTTAGGGAAAATGGTTGGTGTGTGTTCTGGAAAATAAGCATCTGATTTTCCATTGAAGTCTCTTAAATTTTAATGTTTCTCCTTTGATATAATTCTGCGCTTCATTTTTGATGTTTGCAACTAGGAAGCCTTTTTTTTTTTTTGATTGACCTATTTAGGAAGTAGTGCTGACAGGACAACAAAAACAACACTTACAGATGGAGGGAGGGAGCCATGTAATGAAAAGAAGTCTCAAATTTGTAATGGAGCGGATCAACTTGTCTGCGCGGCTTAATAGACACACTACATTATTAAGCCACAGAACAGAGATTTGTTTTACAAGTACAACAAGTCCCGAGGTGGAACATAAACACCCCATGTAATGGGTGTGTTTTCGGGAGGGGGGGAGGGCTATCTCAGCAGACATGTTCAAGATGGAAAAGCCACTGGTGACCTGTGTGAGGCCAGAGTATTACTTCTGACAGCAAAGATTACATGTTACTTATGGGAGGTCAGGTAGAGGGAGTACAGTACAAGGGAAGGAGATTGGGGGAGGGGGGGGGGGCAGGGAAGGTGGGGGCTGTAAAGCATGAGGGACAAGATGGTGAATCTGATTTTCTCAGTAAACTAGATTCTGTGTATCAGAATCTGGAGTGTAAAATCTGATTTGCTGCTTGCCAGAATAAATTATTTTAAAGCTACCAATGTGTTAAATCTGCATGTTTAACATGTACATGAACTTTTCTAAAAGGTATATCAATCCAATAACAGGTAATCCAGTGAAATTACATGCTTGGAAGATGGACAGTAAACCCAAGCCAACAGTTGGGTTTACATGAAGCCCTTTACCCTGATTTAAAATTGTATTCAAAGCTAAATCAAGAATTGCGCTCAGTTTTTAATTTGTCTTTTATAAATAAAAATAAAACCAGTAATAAAACCAGATCTGTGTTGTAAACAGTGTTCATCACCTCTCCCTGTAAGTAGGTTACTGTAAATGTTGACTAGAAGAAAGTATCCATCCATTGAATGAATGCATTCAAAAGTCAGATTCTGAGAACCTCAGGTCTCTATTTTTATTTTATTTTTTGTCTCATTAGCAAGGGATCTTATTCATATCTGCAATTACATGATTCCATGTGTCTGAAATCTCATTTTAGGCCATGAAAACACACACACACACACACACAAAAAAAAAAAAATTCAAAGTCAGTGAAAGGAAGAGGTACAGTGATGTTATCAGGGAGGAATCAGCAGATGTTTATTCATTATGGTGCCTTTCACAGAATACCTGGAAAACTATTTTTTATTTAATTAGTGTCCTGATCCAGGTGGTTTGGGTAAAAACAAGCAAAAGAAAAAAATCTTTTAGAACTAGAATATCACACATTATTAAAATGCAGGTCTGGTCACCCAGCTGTCCCATTCTGTCCAATTTTTTGTTATCTTTTTATCTGGTGATTATTTTATGAATAAGGATTGTGTGCAGCACAGTTACAAGGACATGTGATGGAAAGACACAGTGCACCACATCTCCTGCAGCTGCTTGTACCAGGAAAAATACATTCCTGCCATTGAAAAATGCCTCTTGGCTTTTTTTGGGGAGGGGAATTTGTTTATGTTCCATCATGTGCTTCTGTATACCTCTTGAGTCTATTAATTGTAAATTCTGAATAGCATACAAGTCATATGTTCAGCCACTTTGCCACTTTATTTCTGCTTTAGATGGGGTTTAATCTGCAACACACTTGCAGATTAAACCCCACATTAAGGCCGGTTTGACCAAATGCAACTGTGGCTGCAGTTTGTATAAAGTTAGTCCAAGTTTATCTGAATGCCGTGTTCAAAGTGCAGAGAGGCACAGCGGATGCAGATAACGTATCTCTGCCAGTTGGTCAGAGAATAGTTCTATCATTTGGCTGGAGCACACAATTGCAGGTATATGCAGATGCTATCAAATTGGGTGAGTCAAGAGTATGGAAGCTTATCAAGAGTCTGCAGGTACCGGCTTTCCTACAGCGGGATCTGCAAACACCTGTTGAAGAGGAGCTTCAGAACTCCACACGATAAGAGATGACAGAAAACGCAACGGTCGCACTGAAGAGTGGGATGTGCAAAGATGGCAGAAGTTGTCATCTGAAACGTGTTTCTGTGCTCTGAGAAAACACACAGGAAGAATTTTCCTGTACTATATGTGCTGGCCTGCTCCTATCTTGTCTATTGTGGCAACAGAGGTGTAATGCTGAAAGCCAGACGGGCCACGTTGAATCTTTGTGAAGATTAGCAGAAAGCACATGTGCTCTGAGGGAGGTTCACAGGAAAAATTACCAAGCACTCCTGCTTGAATCTGCCTCATGCTAACTGGTGGCAGCCCAGCACAAAAAACAACATCTCTGCTGGCGCTGTTGCTCGCTCACTGTTTTTTTTTTAAGCTTTCTCTCTATTTCACTCCTTCTCTCTGGCCCCATCTGCCTCTCCTCCTCCTCCATCTCTTCATCTTCTGCATCTTTATCACATGTCACTTTTTTTTTGCACCTGAACTCCCTTTTTTTCTCCCCTCCTACTCCACTCTTCCTCACACTGTTCTCTCTCCATGTTGCACCCACAGCCACATAGTCCAGACGAGGTAGCAGGGTGACAGAAGCCGGACCCTTTGGTGCCGCAAGTTCCGTATCTCGCTTACTAGGCGTTTGCATGTGTGTGTGAGCGGGGCGCTGTTCTCGAGGGCAAAGTGAGGTGTGAGAGGATGATGCACTTGATACACTGTGAGAAGAGGAGGAAGAAGTGAAGGGAAGGAATGGAAGGAGAGACTTCCAGAGGGAGGAGGGAGAGGTGGAGGCCAGGACTGAGCTTCTTGCGCTTGTAGTACGCCTCCTACTGGAACTTCCTTTAGTCATCAGAAAGCTGCGTGGTTTGCAAGGAAATTCAAATTTGTAGTTTAGTAAGTTAACTGTAGGGCGTTGAATACTAGTTGAACAAGGGTTGCATTTTCTGTCAGTGCAGGCAACTTTTCTGATATTACAAAAATGTATCTGTTTCAGTATTTAGAGAAAGAAAGGAAAACGTCTTTTTTGGCAAAATGTTTGCTATAATAAAACTTAAAAAATACTTACTGAAACAATTAAGAAAACATTGTGTTTGACAACACATATTTGTACACTGTTAGTGAACAAAAAAGAATACTAATTATTATCTAGATTATTATGTGGTTAACAGTCCTATTACTAGAATTAAACATTTAAATTTAATGAAGATTTTACACGACAACTTTGAATGATGCTAATATCCAAACCTTTGAATGTAAGTCTGGGTTTTTTTTTTATTATCTGGGAATTACATATAATTTCAAGAATTTTTTCACTATCAATACAATTATTATGCATTATATATTTTTTTTTTAAACATTTTAATTCTCTTTTAAATTTCATACACTCATTATGGTCCCTGAAGGGAAATTAAGACAGCATGCTCTAGTATCTTTGTTAATCAAAACCATGCATGCATATACATATACTGTATATATATATATATATATATATGCTAGTGTGTACAGGCCCCTGTAATACACACAAACACACATGCAGGGGGCCTGTAAGCATGCAACGGGAGGTAGAGTGGCGGGCAGTCCCTTTATGGAGTGCCCAAATGAGCAACTTGTGATAGGGACGGCGCTCTGCTCAAGGGGCGCCTCGGCAGTGCTCCAGAGGTGAGCTGACACCTCCCACTGTCAGCTCACACTCTGGGTGTTTTTGGGCGGCAGCGGGGAATCGAACCGCCGATCTTAGAGCATTGGACGACCCGTTCTACCACTGAGCCACTGACACCCCTAATTACTACTCAGGGTCATTCATTTCTGTGTATGTATAGAACCTTAAAAAACAAAAAAACAAGTGTTGTCTCCTTTTTCTTTTTCCATCTAACTGAAGGTTTTTAATTAAACCTTTTTTAATAGGATGTATTTGGAAACACTGATCACATGATCAGGTACTTTGAGTAAGGACAGGACCTCGTGGGAACACAGTTGCTACTTTTGAGTTAATTAGTTCAGCTTTTCTAAAATATCTGTTTATACTAAGATATATTGTTATAAATGTTAAACAAACAAACATCTCAATTCTAATCTCATTAGTGCATGGCCCTGGAGAATGAAGCAGTGTTTCATGGATGAAGAGCGATGGACATCCTTTTTGGCCCTGATTACCCGGGTGAACATACACCAGTGAGGAGCAAAGGTCTTCGGCTGTTTCTGCTTCTCTGCTGCCTGTAGCTGACAGACAGAGCAGAATGGCTTGACTTTTGGATTGAAGCCCTCTTGTGTGTGGCACAGACGCTGAGCAGACATTGCACAGCCGTTGCGTGGACGTGGAGGCCTCGGGTCGCCGCTACACTGTTATTAAAAACAGTGTGATAGCATGTAGGCTGTTCCCTCTACTCTCCTTGATTCTTCTCTCTCGTTTCTCTCCTTGAGCACAATCAATCGCTCTTGCCCTTTTCAGCATTGGAACTACTGCACTCCACTGTTTCTTTCTGTTTATCAGTGCAGTGGTTTTCACCCTGCAGACCTGCTGACTACATTTTACCAGAAAGGTCTTGGAGATCATCTCCCCATAACCACACAATGTATTTCTCTCATTCATCTCATACACTTCTCATATCACCATCATCATCATCATCATCATCATTTTCTTTCTTCTTCTTTTTTTTTTTTTGTAATCTGACATTCCTAAACTTTTCTCCGGACTGTCTCAGTGTTAAAGGAGCTGGATATGTAATCATTCAGCCGTGCTTGTGAGTTTCCTTCAGCTGACTTGATCACCCACTCCTTATTTGGCAGTGTTTTTCAAAAAGGCTCATTTGCAGGTCCTTGAGCAACTTGGTTGTTTTTTCAATTAAACTATGCCCCCCCCCCCCCCCCCAAAATTTTTTTTTTTAAAAACATCCGTTTATTCAGCAGTATTCAAGGATGAAGCAAGGATTTCCAACAATAAGCTTTGTTCTATATCTCTATGTATGCCCACTGTTTGAAGGTAGATTTTTTTTTTTTTTAAATCTTCACTTTTTTGAACCTGTAGGAAATGCCACACTACTTTTCTTTCAGCTTTCAATCTTCATCTAGAGTTAAAATAGGCTTTTGTACTCATATGCACCGACATGCACAATGATGACTTTTAATTGAAATATTGATCACCTTTTCTGCGTGAATTGCTGATAACTGAATGCTGATTGAGGTCTGGACTGACACCCAGGAAACAATCAAACCTGTCACATCTGCAGAGAAGAGATATGATTGTGCACAGAGGCAAATACCTCATTTTCGTCTCATTTCTACATTCACTTTTCCCTGAGTGCTGTAAAATGGGTTCTATTAGAGGACCTATCACAAGCTCCTTTTTAAAAGTGTATACAGATGCACATGACCCGGTATTCAGAAGCCAAAACACTCACATTACAAAGACTTGACAGAAATGTGTGCAATGAGGTGTAAGGACTCATATGCATAAGCAAATTGCACAAAAAAGAAATCAGAGACCATATCTTACAACAAAACATGAGCTGGAGCAAAGTCTCAAACACACAGACACATTGACAGGTTGCTAAGACGTCAGTCATTGAGCCACGCAAAATGTAAGAGTCATTTCTGCAATTTAAATAATTTATTCTGAAATTATGTTTAGAATCAATAATATCAATAATTTATTCCTCAAAAAACAATACTTGGGTCAAAATGAGAGACCCATGGAAGTCTAGAAGACAAGCAACTCAGTTCAGTGTCTCTCTCCCAAATTACTGGTTCTGCACTCCCCAGTATAAAGACTTATATGCCCTGACCAATCTGTAGCTGGAGCTACTGGAGAAAGAGAGATTTTTAAAAATGTTGGGTTTGGTAGGGCAGCACAATGGCTCAGTGGGTAGCTCTGTCACCTCACAGCAAGAACGTTCTGGGTTTGATTCCTTTCTGTGCAGAGTTTGTACGCTCTTGTCTGTCTGCCTTTTCTCCGAGCTCTCTGGCTTCCTCTGACTTCTGAAAACATGCAATTTATGAAATTAGGTTAATCGATCATTCAAATTGCCTGTAGGTGTGTGATTGAGTGATTGTTTGTCCAGCTAATGAATAGATAGTATGAATAGCTGTTATACTATCTATTCATTAGCTATTACATTAGTATTAGTATAATGAATATTCATATAATGTACTCAGATAGCTTAAACCTATGGTTCAGTATATTCTCATTTGTGTTGAACATTGAGGTCCTGTTTTTCATGCACTCATGATTTGGGCGATGAATGTAGAACGGGAATGTCAAAGTATTCAGACCAGGTAGCAGAGTCATTCGTCATGTCAGGGTCATTCAGACTATAGGAGGATGAAAGATTTAGGTGAAAATAGCTTCCCAAAAAGAATAGGGTCTTAGGGTACAGTAGTTTGTATTTGTTTTTCTTCAATTATTAGACTTCATAGACTTCACCCTATATAGAGTTTATGATTAATTTCATTCTGTTTAGTTAAGAAACTTTGTGATTTCCTAATATATGGCATTTCTGTCTCGCGTTGGAAATGAACACACTGTCCGGGTATCTGAGGACCGGAGAGTTCTGGTCTGTCCAACCCTGACACTAATATTCTTGACAACTTTATAGAGGGACTGACCAAATCCAAAGGTGTGAAAAGGACCCAAATCCGCGATCCATGGTTTGACACAATTATTTATGTCCGTGTTCATCCAGATCACCAGATTTGTCCAGACCTATTAGTCAGACTGGGCACCTCCTTTGTCACCATGAAAACCTATGAATACATTTTATCTTCTGCTCTGTAATTCTTTCATTCCTCAATTAGGCTTTTTAATATGTAGCACCAACCTATCTCTGTTCCAGAACCTCCTGATCTAGTGCAGACACACAATACAAACCATACTATGATGGCTTATGATGTTATACTGTGAAGCAACAACACTACCCACTGTGCTACTGCAGGCAGAGTTTGTATGTTCCCCCCATGTCTAAGTGAGTTCCCTCCAGGTTCTCCAGATTACTTCTAGCTCCAAAAACATGCAGCTTAGGTTAACTTGCCACAACAAGTTATCTCTAGGTGTGATTGTGAGTGTGTGTGGTTGTTTGTTTTTCATGTAGCCCCACCCTGAGCTGGCGTCTCATCTGGGTTGTACCCCACTTTTTTGCATATAGCCAGCTGAGAATAAAATGAAAATAATAACTGTTTCCTGAAATATCTGTAACAGCTTTTACATGTCATGTTGGTGGAAAAAGTCATGAGAGAAGCTTCATTCTCATCTCTTTAGTACTTTAGTTGGGGAGAGAGTCACATGACCAAGGACTCAGTTGACCAGCCTTCCAGCCAGTCGGTCAGAGGAACAGGCAGTAGTTAATCCTGACTCAGCCAAGCCTGGCTGGCTCCACAGACGGGTGAATAAGGAGGAACCAGGAGACCTATCAAAGGTCTACCCACAATGGACCTCATTTCCTTCAAGAGGCACAGTCACACCTCACTCCAACCATCCCACCACCCGGCCTCAGAGACCACTCTATTCTTCTTCTTTATCTATTTCTCTTGTTCTCCTTTCTGATAATGTCTCTGTTTCCTTTCATTCATCTGTCTTTCCTAGAAGGGGCATGTCAGATATAAAGAAAGCCCAACGCCAGCCACTAATTAAATAGATGAGCAGCATTAACATAACCTGAAAGCCACAGCCAATTGTACCCTCCCAATCCACTTCCCTTTAATACCCCTCCTCCTCATCCCTCCATCCATTTTTTGAAATTTTTTCTTGTTGTTGTGATCCGAGCAGTGAGCGCCAATTGTGGGCAGTGTAATTACCATTAGGACAGAAAGCCTAGCATGTCTTTGATATGGTAATGATGCTTCATGTACACCCTGTATTCCCTCCAACCCCCTTTCCTCACCAGCATACACACACCCATACACCATCACCTCCTTCTCCTGTAAGCCCCTGACAAACGCACTTCCAAATAATCTCAACCATGAATATCAAGCAGTACACTCTTCAACAACTGACGGTGACAGTTTCAGTTTCGTGTGAGCTGCTCACGGGTGACCGACAGTTTGACGGAGCAAGAGGGAAAGAGAGGGGAAAGAAAGAGAGGGAGAGTGATGGATAAAGCTATGGAGGGCAGCGCTGGGGGCAGGGGTGTCGTACGAACATGTGCCAAAATTACACAGATACAGTGGGAGGGAACAACAAAGGCTTAAGAGAGTGATTGGAGAAGAAATTGAAAAGATGACAAAATTGGGACCAAAGAGGGGAGAAAGAAAGGCAAGAGATGGGTTTGTCAAGGGAGTGTGACCTCAGTTATTGTCATGTTAGCAGCATGACCGTTATCTCCTACTTGAATTATTAATTGTACTTGTCAAGTTTCATCGAGTCCTCTTTAGCATCTGGGTGTCGGTTTGATCAAACAAGAACATCACCTGCAGTTGCCATGGTTGTAGTGACACTGCTCTCTTCCTCTCCTTCCTTTCTCTTCATCGTCTCCTTCCTGCCCTGTCCAGAAAGACCTCATATCTATTTGTATCCCTCTATTCTAACTCCTGCTCCATTTCCCTCAATCTTTTTTTTTTTTTTGTCATCCTCTGTGTCCAGTCGCTGGCGGAAAGCCCACAGATGGAACAGGAACAAACCGACTGGCCAGCTCCCCGTTGTCTCCCTCTCATCCCAACTACACACACCATCCCTCCAATGCCTCCATCAGTCCAAATCCTGCAGCCTTTCCCCTCAGCACCACGTGGTCCTGGCTAGCCACACAAAATAGTCATAGACCTGGATGTCATAAACAAGAGAGAGCAACAAATCCAATGGGAACACAAGGCACGAAGTGGAACGCACAATATTTCTGTGCATTTAGTGTCTCGTCATTGTGGTGATTAAAACTCAATGCCATTGGCTCTCCAGCACGAATGTTGTGCTGGAGAATCATGGATGTAACACCAAAAAAAAAAAAAAAGAAGACCTAATTAAACCTCAAAAAAGATACACAGCATGAAATCACATGTGAAGTTGTGCTATTATGAGGAGTCATATAATTATTAAACGGAAAGGCCATACAGTGCAGTTATACCACAGGTTGTTCATATTGTTCATGAGCAACTCAATGATGATGTCTACACTCATCACATAATTATAATTGTAATGCACTTATTCAACAAAGCTCATGGAGAACATTGCTGAACATTTTTCAAACTTGATCTTTCAGGATTTTTCATGTTCCATTCTGTGACAATAAAAAAAAAAAAGGGTTCGATTCCTTTCTGTACAGAGTTTGTATGTTCTTCCTGTGTTTGCTTGGGTTCACAATGCATTCTCCAGCTTCCTCCCACGTCCAGAAACATGCTGCTTAGGTGAATTGGTTACACCAAATTGTGTTGTGAGCGTGTGTCCTTGCCTATCATTATGAGAGTTGGCATATGTAAGATGGCAATCAAACAATATAATAATGCGATAATATAAAGAAAAATCATTGTTATTTTGTATTGATGGTCTTGGAAAAGCCGTCTGAGACAGACAAATTTGTTATTTCTCTTCACACGAACATGAACGCTACTGTTGAATAACGTTGGTGGGGTGAGAAAGGCTGAAGGTAGGCAGCCCTCTCACTCTCTATGGCTCTGTTGGTCGGCTCCCCAGTGGGCCACAGAGAGCAGAGGGAGCCCCGGTCGATCAGAGGGGCGCCCAGATGGACCGAGATGCACACACACACACACACACACACACACACACACACACACACACACACACACACACACACACACACACACACACACACACACACACACACACACACACACACACACTCCCTCAGTCACTCACATGTCATATGTTATCCCATCTGTACCATCACCAAGCTGCCTCTAACCCCAGGGCCTTGCCGGGGCTACACAAACACATGTACAGTATGTACACACACATACACTCTCACACACACATACACACATACACATACACACACCCAAACACTGTCAGGCAGTCGCACACAAAGGTTCCTAAAATGTGTGGTTGTGTACACACACATACACAGACAGCAGAGGTGTTCCTAGTGTGTAATTGGAGGTGAGGATAACGGCAGGCTCTCATTTGCTTGAGTGGGCACACACACACACACACACACACACACACACACACACACACACACACACACACACATAGAACTACTCCATAGTTAAACCATGTGCGACCAATAATGTGTGTTCTGACGCAATTGATGCTGTCAAACCATAAATATTGCCGTTTGTCTTTACATTACATTACAAAATGCTGCACACTCATCTCACAGAAGAAACCAGTTCCATGGTTTGGGCTCTTTGCTGAATGCAGCTTGTGGTATTCATATTAGGGTGGTTTATTCTTGGCTGGTGCCAAGAAAGACAAACCACTGACATGAGGATGACCAGCTTACATCTCAAAGTTCCTCTTTACAGGTTTGTATTTATTTTACATTTAGACACCTTCCCTATCAGCAACACACAAGGTGGCATAGCTAAAAATAAGATTACAAGCATTCATTAATTTCAACAACAAAATACAAAATTTGTAGCATTATTACAAGCTAACAGTGACAGCTTTACTAGTGTTTTGTCTTCATAAACATAAATATATTTGGAAATGTATGGTTTGTGAATTCTTTTGAATAACTGAGGTGTGTATCATTCAATAGAATGTCATTTTTCAGTTCTCTGAAATAGAAAACTGTCAAAACTGACAAAAAAACAAAAAGCAAGAAAGACTCTCTACATTCCATATGCGCTGCAATCGTGCAATTTTTTTTACACCATATTAAATAATCTAGTCGGTGTTTTAATGTTGTTATTGAAAGGCATAATGACACGTAAACAAATAAAACCAGAGTTGTATGAAAAGACATTTTCAACTTGGTATAAAAGATGCAAACATTTCAAAGGAACAACTAAAACAGGTCAAACACTCTGAACTCTGACCGGCTTATTTATCATCAACCATAAAAGAATGAGAGAGAATGAGCTAAAGGGCTAAAATTTAGAATTTGCATGCCTGATCTGGCAACACACACACACACATACACACACACACACGCCTTTGTCTAACAGAATGAGAGCAGTAATCTTTCCTCCACTTATCTTGGATGTGTCAGCTAAATGGGAAGTGAAAAGTCAAATATGAGATGTCACATTTACTTTACCTCCCTGCCTACTCTCTCCATGCCTCCATCCCCCTCTTTCTCCCTCCATCCTTTGCTTGTTTGTTCTACACACCTCTATTTGATTACCTCAACATGACATTCACACAATACACAATGCTCAGCTCCATCCGGGTGATGGCAGTGCATGGGCATGTTGAGTTAATGGATTTTATGCAGAGCAGCGAGCATTTAGTCTAAGAATGAATTAAGAGGGTCTTAAGGCACTGATACAGAAACCAACAGAAGGGGAAAAGTGATGGGAAAATGATAAAAAAAATATATTAAAAAAATAACAAAAATAATAGGAGATGCAATATGGTGGAAAGTTAGTGGCTTTGTTTTTCCTCTTCATTAATAAATTGTATGTGTGTTTCAGGCGTAAGAGATCTGAAACCAATCAGAGAATAAGTTTTCATCACAGGTGACTCTCCCTGTCCCCCACCCCATGGACTGAATATGAGTGAACTGTAATTGAGTGGAAGATGACTGACCAGAAAAAAAGATCATTTAGGTTGATAAATGTGACTGGAATAATCCATTATGAGATTTTATGATTTATGTCTGCTATTTTTAAATTTGTGTTAATAGAAATATTGATATGATTCTGAATGAGGTCCGATTTCTTTTACGGATCTTCACCAATTATTCTACATGTTTGTGCCAAATAAACCATGCAGAACCCTAAGCATGTCTGAGTCTGAACTACCGGTAACACCATGCAGTCATATCATTAGTGTTGAAGGAGAATTTTGATATTATGCAACTCAAATTTGGAACAAGCTGAGTATCAGTTTAACCAAATTTCTAGATCAAAATTGCAAACATTCCCAAATTACATTGTATACTCATTTGCAGCTAAAAACTGTTTCCTCTTACATTAAATTTTGAATTGCTCTGATTTCCTTTGAATTTTTTTCAAATAGAATAAACATACAATCCCTGCTTATGTCCTTTTAATTGTTCACTTTTTAAAGTGTACTGACTGATTAATGGCTCAGGTGTTTTTCACAGAATTGCCATTCTTTACAACGGGACTGAAATTTAGAAGAAAAGGAGCTGATTACTATCGAAGACAGAGCCGAATCAAGTCATAATTAATTAGGCAGCTATGTCATCATCATATCTATTACAAGACTCGATGGAGTTTTGTTTAAAAGCTACAAACTCGTGTCATCTCTGCACCTCTGAGCAATTGTCTCAAACTTGGTTAATTACATAAAAACGCCACTTTTCAGACTTACAAATCACTGCTGCGCATTGAAAGTCCCTCTGGAGACTCCAACCAATGGGAGATTGCAGTAAAGCGTTAAATTGTGGAATTGAGAACACTGGGAGGTATAAATTCTTTCTCGGGCACTCTGGAGAGTGTTTTTCTTTGTTCCTGTCAGTGGGAGAGATAACAATTCCTCCCACCGTTAACTACCTGCCTGCCTGCCGACTGGCTTTGTTGTGTTTTCTTGTGTTTTGTTGTTGCTAATAGGTTTAATTGGCCATAACCCAGGCACTCAGGGGGTGGAGTAAATGAAACTACCTGGTCGGTATACTTCTTCCTCTTGCCTCTGTTCTATATTTCTCTCTTTTCCGTCAAGGAGAAACTATTCCACAGAGGAAAAGAAAGCACATTATGGGAGGGTGTAAGCTCCGACGATCTATGAGGCCCAGAGCTGTGGAAACACACACACACACACACACATAGAGGGAGAGGAAAAAGGTGGAACAGAATGTGGCATGAGCAGGTAGAGGAAAAAGAGAAAGGAAGTCTGTGAGGTTTCCCCAAGAGCAAAGAACAAGGCCAGGTGATGTTTATGGATGATGATTTTAAAAGCCCTAGCGTTGGATGAGCAACACTTTGATACTAAAAAACACCCTTGATTATCCCTGGTTCAGGCTGTAGAATGTGTGCTCTTGATGTTTAATTGATGTGGCTGTTTTGTGACAGTTAAATACGTCACACTGCCGTTTTGATCTTTCTGTTACGCCGTATCGTATAACGTCAGAAAACTGTTAATGTGAGATTCATTTGTTTTGCACCGCAAATAGCGATCCTGCATTTGATGTGGGCACACATGCTTAATCCTGAACTGTAACATAGTTCATTGCACATGTGTGTGTTCTGTGTGCCGTGCAGCACATTCTTCTTATCAGGAACAAAACGACAAGAATGGAAGTCATTCAAACTACAATACACATGTGTAAAATAAATTTATGTGCACATGTATCAAACAGTCTTTTTTTCCCTGAGGGTGAGGAGTGTGTGGTTACAGAATTGAAACACACACACACACACACACACTCCAGACAGAGAAGCACCTCTGTGTCCCCATGTAGACATGTTATAATAATACTCCTCTGAGATAACGGCAGTGAAACAGCCCTTACTGCACTCAGAGGGAATACTATAAGAACAGTCTATCAAACAGTGTGTGTGTGTGTGTGTGTGTGTGTGTGTGTGTGTGTGTGTGTGTGTGTGTGTGTCTGGAGCAATGGGACCTGAAGGAACACCGCGAGGACAATCTGTCGCTCCTCCGCCAGGGCCCTGGGTGACAGATGATGTGCTCCCTGTGTGTGTATGTGTATGTGTGTGTATTTGACCATATGGAGACAGCTTACGACAATAGCTTTATCCCAGCCTTGTTGTCAGGAGTTTCAGATGTGCAGTAAAAATGAAACCAGAGATCGTCCTTGCCGTACCATACTTCAAACACTGAATACTGGCTACATATGCTGAGTTCTGATGTTTAAAAGAGAAGTTGTCTTTATCATGAGGCATCGAAATGCACTAAAGTGAAATTACTCGTGAGAAGCCTTGTGGTTTATTTTCTTCTTCTACTTTAAAAGGACCACATAATATTTCCAGTGTCTGGTTTAATAATTAAAGGAAAGCAAACTCATTTGTAAGTAATATGTATTTTGTTTATCATTATGAAAAAATAAAAATAAAAAAATGTCCAGATGTCTCTGATCAGACCTGGTGTCAGGAAACCTTAAAATCTGTGCTGCAGCAGCTGCGTCACGTGGGGTCAGGCGTCGTCGACGACTCCTGTCGCTTCGTCAGTCAGGTCAACCATTACAGCACATTATGATCAACGACGAGATACATCTGATAAAATCATGGTTACCTGTGAGGTGAATGGATGTTCCAACACCACAGGAGTTAGACACAAAGATAAGAACCTATCTTTCTTCAAAATACCTTCTGGAAAGATCAGAGAGCAATGTAAAGCAGGGATAAAGGGGGTCAAAATGTCCAAAGATCCAAGAATCTGCCATGAGCACTTCACCCCGGATGATTTTGAAAGAGATTTGAAGGTAAGATCATTTTCGGACAACCTATGGTATTTATCCTGAATTCTCAAGGTTTAGTGGATAACTGAGTAATGTCTGGAGGTATTGCATAAATGTTTTTATGATCATAAAAGAATAATAATGCCACCAAAATGTTTGTTTACTTTTGTACTTCAAATAATACCACGGGTTCATTTTGACTTTACTGTGTCTTTAATGAGTTTAAGTAACACCTTCTAACACGGTCAGCTGCCATGCTAACAAGCCACATAGCCTATGCATAAATCTCGCTATCTGGATGGATTTCGATCAGGTTTCTGATAAAGTCCTGATGGTGTAATGCCATATTGGATGTTAGATTGTACATTTGATGTTCTTGTTCTGGTGCCTCAGCTTCTTCCAGTGTATGGCAAATAATTTCAAGACGTAGATAGTGAATAAAATGATTTTAATTTTTCATTTGTTTGTGACTCGTTTGATGGTTTCATCTGAGTGACACTTATTTGAAGACTTCAAAGCAGGTGATGAATGTAGTCACTTTTGTTTTGGTTATATTTTAATGCATATCTCATTTTGCATTAAAATGCAAGAGAAAAAAAGCAGTACTAAACATGTTTAATGTTGATTACAGTTCTGTAATCAGAATGAGTACTCAACCAGAATGAGTATTGGGATTTTGTACAAAAAGGAAGCTGTAATTTCTTGAAAAATACAGAAATTTCATTCTGTTCTTCTGTTCATACTTCTTGATATCCCATACTGGATGTTATTGGATCGTTATTAAGCCCAGAAAGGCCACACCATGTAGGGGAAGGTTGCAGATTCACAAGAAATATGGGCTTATTTTGAGGAAGCCAAAATGTTACTGACATCACCTTTTAAAGAAGACCAGAGGTGACAAAGAACATAACCACCAAACAACACACACATTCACTATCTCTCAGTTGTGCATGAGTGCAATGACCACAGGCCAGTCTTCTTAGCATTAGTCACCATTGTATTTACAGTGAAACCCAGGCATAAACTCACCCTTTGTTACCAAGCACTTAAGACCTGACATGTGGTGTATACACACTACAGAGTGGAGGTGGTGTGTGCGTGCGTATTCATACTTGTGTGTGTATTTCAGACAGTCGTTTGTCTCTTGAACTCAAACAAAAGAGCGTACATCCTCCATCACAGCTTTATCTGTTTATGCCATCAGCTTCTCAGCACCCAAATGCCTGTAAACACACCAACCCACCATGTTCGTATCATACAAACACACACATATTAGAAAATGCAAGCATGCAGGTGGGACCCATGCCGCAAGAGTCAGAGTTAATAAGTCCTGCTAGGACTGAAAATTTAGAGTATATATCATGTCAAAAGAGTGTTCCTGTAAGCATAACTAAACAGTTGACATATTTGTAATCATGGGCGTAGTAATGGATCATCCACTGACACACAATCATTAAACTTCTGCTATCAAATCATTTTGCCAGACTCCAACCACATGCTATACAAAGTCATGCTGGAGTGTTGCACTATTATATAAAGAATATGTAGAGTAGAGGTTTTCTGGTTTACTTAGTACTTAAATGGTTGTATAATAATATCCTCTGACAAATAAAGGCTTAAAACTGACTATTGTCATTGGCCCTAAATGAACATTTCTGCTGATAGGACAAACTGATTAGAAAATTAATAAATTATGAGCTTGCAACTCCAATCATTGACTTTGTAACATTCTTATTTTGTAAGTAAATGGGTGCCTTTGAAAAAGTTCTGTGTCTATCTCTGGAAAAAGTGTTTCATTGGCATCCACCACCAAAATTAAGTTGGAGAAATACCAGAATAGTGAATATTAGCGAAAAAGAATTAATGCTGCATATTCTTTAGCCTTTTGATGAATGTCTTTCCTCTGTAATATTAGGAAATTATAGACTGTTCAAATTCCAAAAGTTATCTAAAATCACTGGCACATTGCTTGGAGACAGAAGACATGAGTTGGACAGAGTCATATCTGCTGCCATGATGGTGTAGTGGATCTACACCATCATGGATCCACTTGTCAGTCAAAGTGAACTGACCCAAGCCCACTGAAGAAGTCTTTCGGAAGTTACCTAGTTATAAGTCATAACCACAAAATGCTCATTCAGAGTCCAGTATGTGGGGGAACTGATTGGAGTTATTCAAGTAAAATGTGAAGAGCAAAAGTGTATTTCATATGAATTTTAACCTCTCAATAGCTCTAATGTTGGTTTCCTTAACGCACTGCCAAAGTTGAGTTTTAAAATAGCTTCTAGTTATAGTAATACGGAAGCTAATTCAGACATTTTAGTGAGGTAAGCTAATCGCAAGACATGATTCTGTCACATGGACTCAGGTTTTCCAAGAAGGTTTACTGAGAAGTTAGAAAGGGAAGCCAAACACAGCATGTTAGTGGAGCCACATCAGGATCCCGTTTTCACTCTGGCAACATTAGAGACAACTGGACACGATGGAAACTACACCAAGCCCAAGGGCTCTATTCTGAGGCTGCCTGTTTGGCTCTATTTCCTGGCTAGAGCAGAGGAGCAAAACCCATATGTCAGACAATGTAATGCCACGTGAAGCATGTCATCCCAGTGGTAGCCAACAAAAAGAAAAGAGCATACATACACACACACACACACACACACACACACACACACACACACACACACACACACACACACACACACACACACACACACACACACACACAGGCACATTCTGATTTAAGGACAGGACTTCCTGGATGACCGCTCTGGCAGATGAAGAGACAGCAGCAACATGGAGTCTGTTTATGTCCAAGTGTCTCTGGTGGTGTGTGTTTGTGCTCACATGAATGTGTTTACATACATGTGTTTGCATTTGTAAGTTTGTGTACCTATGAGGATGTACGTATGCTCCTTTTTGTATATGGGTATAACCACTATGTGTGTGTTTGTTGCTAGTTGTACAGACTTGCCCTCCATAGACTCAGACACACACCACTTTGTCCCTTATGTAGATGACATATGAGTCTTTCCTATTCTGTCATTGTGGTCCCTAAGCAGCAAGTCTCCGATGCCGAGGTGAGCCATATGTCCCAACTAAACTGAACAAAGTCTTGACTTGTGTGTATTTCTTTCGCCTTTTCTTCCATCCTCTCTGTCAGCTGTTTTCTTCTGATGTCACTGGCTCCAAACCCATGAATCACCTTGTGTTTTTGTCTGTGTAAAAATCTTCACATTAGACATATTTCAGAGTAACAAAAATAAAACAGTCTGTATTAAAGCTCCATCTGTCTCTTTTGTCTCAGCTGTTGTTTCCTGTCCCTTCCTCCCATTGCTTTCATTTCCCAAGCAAACATTCCCACACTCCCTACTGTCCATATGCTGTTCTCTGACCATTTAACATTTTAGTTCTCTTACCTGTTGTGATTCCAGTGTCCCACTCAGAAAAAGTTTAATGTGCAGTATTGGAAGCAGGGCATAGAAAAAGGAACAGAGAGCAACTGAGGATAAACACTTGGGAGTTGGTTTGTTTTGATGTTGTTGGGTTTTTTTTTAGTTTATTCAACTAAAAGATTTGCAGCAAAGGTCAAACTAATGCTCCTAATATTATATTTAAGCTGACGAGTGAACTAACTCAGCAGAGAAGGCCTATACAGACGTTTTCATGAAAGTTCTAAAATGTTTTCTCTTGACTACTGCAGCATTCTTGAACACAATGGCCTTTATTTTCATTCACTTCTTTTTACATAATCCAGTTTTATTAAAATGTGGTGAAAAATTGCTTCAACTAACAGCAGAAAAACAATCAGTTGGCCATAGTGAAACATAAGACGGAGCCATCAACATGCTTCTGATACTCCTGAGATGTTATTTTTCCTCACTCTTTTGTCCTAATATAATTTCACACTTAGGATTTAACAGTACATATACACACAATAAAACGAAGAAAATATGACAATGAATTAATATTAGTTATAAGTTTAGATTCTGACAACTTTATAACTACAGCGCTAATAATTCAAAGTAGACCTAACGTCAAAAGGGCACATCCTATTCCGAATGAATAGCAGAGATAGTTCCATGTTTGTGAAGACTTTCATGGGTCTCTTTTGTGTCTCGTCTTCAAGAAGCATGCTGTCCTGACGGAGATAAGTAGCAATAACAACGTAGTACATAACAGTGTACAGATAAGAGAGAAAAGAATCTTTCCCAGCTCCGGAGCGCTGAAAGATGGTGAAAAGAAAATAATGGTAGTGCTGTTCATTCTCTCTGTGGAGGAGGTCTACCTGACAAACACTTTACAATGTCAAGTCCAATGGAGGGCTTTTTTTCTCCTGTATATTATATCTTCAATATCTGGGTTGTAAGCATTGGCTCCCCTGGTTTCTTTCTTTCTTTTAGACTCACTGTCTCATAGCACATTTACATGCTGTCAATCTGCATTTTAAAATTTATGGGACAGAGATCTTTGGACTGAATTTGACATGCCATTCTCATCCTCAGTTTAAGGGAATAATGGATTTTCTGAACTGATTTCCAGCTGATATCATCACTGGTAATGTGTATACACCTGTGAGATGTTAATAACCAGGTATGTTTTGCCACTGATAAAAACTATGTGCACAGATGTGAAATAGTTGCAAATCAATTAATTAAATATTTTTTCTTCTTAAAGGAAATCATTTTTAGAGGATCCTGCACTACTTCAACCTTCACCATGCAAGAACCCTCCTCTCCCTCTAACCTCCATGTCAGATGTACAGATATGAAACATACTGGCTACCCACTGGCCCCGTAAAGGCCAGTTGAGAATTCTGATTGGCTGGATGCTGACTGTGTAGTCATAGAAACTGACTTGAGCCCTGTGTGTGACCTCATGAAGGCCACATAAAAGCTGGGTTACAGGCGCAGAAAGAGAGGGTCTGTCTGTGTTTTCAGAGAAAGAGAATGACTGATATTACTCAACCCAGTTCAACGTGTGTTTGATTGCTTTAGTTTAGTAAAGTCTCCAGAGGATATACAAGAAGTAGGTTTTACTGAGGGCGTTGTGTGTGTGTGTGTGTGTGTGTGTGTGTGTGTGTGTGTGTGTGTGTGTGTGTGTGTGTGTGTATAATATGGATATAGTAGCAAACCTACAACTGCCCCCAGAGAGATAGCTTTGCTGTAAAGAAGATACCCTTCAGAGAGTAAAAAAAAAACCCCTGCAAGATACATGTAGCTGGATTTTACAGTCGTCGACACAGCAGGATGACTGTAATATGGTGACACACACATACACAAAGCGCAGTTAAGCAGATATGAAAAAATAGAAATTAAGCACTGAGGGAGGTGGAATGGAGCTAGAGAAGACACAAAGAAGATAAAGCTATGGAGCCGAATGTCCAGTTTACAGAAAGGGCCTGGTGCCTTTGAATCTTTGCTCCAATCTATACTGTTGTTTTTTCACTCTGAGTCGGAAGCAGAGTTGACATCAGTGCAGGAGAGAAGCGTTACATTCAATTCTGTAGTTCACCTGCAGTGGATGTGGGATCCAAGAGTTCTCAACTCTTGTAGTTGCAAAAAAAAATGTAATCTCTTTAAATAAATGAAAAAAATCTTACTCGTACACTTACATACACAAATTCATCGACACACACTCACATCTAGCGCAGACACATGGACATGGTTAATGAAGCTGAGGACAAAAACTCAATATTTCCTGTGTGAAGTACAGAATTGTGGGGTAAACATCCAGATCAGTGGATCTCCTCTTGGCAGGCCTCAGCTAGCTTTTTGCCACGTCCAGCCACAAAACCAGCACCCTTCTCCTCATGTTCCAACACAACACCTCCCTCTTAAACATGAGCCATTAGATGAACACACACACACACACACACACACACACACGCACACAAACACACACAGCTCAATTTATTACTCTTTAAAAAGGTCACTGTTTTCTCTGGCTAAGCGCCCTGCAGTATTGATAATTTTATGCATAAACAAATGGCAAATTTGTGCCACATAAATATGTATTAGCAATTAATAATGGTGGCGCGTGTGAGGGGACGCCAGGTGCATGCCGAGTGCTGCTGGCTTGTTGCTGGTGGAGCCTCTGAGCAGGACTGGTGGTGGATTTATGCTGCTTGCTGGTCACCCACTACAATGTCTGCACAAGCAAACCACCTACAATAAACTGGGAGAAGCACACACTTTATACTACCAGTTCTACTAAGTACAGTACTATATAGATGCCACACATGTCATGAGCATAGTTACAAAATAACATAGGCAATACTAATACATGACCTTGATTCTAAAAAATGTTGGATCGATTAAAATTTAAGAATGAAACAATGTGCAAATGATGATTGACTTACAATCAACTGCATATAATATTCAAAGTGACAAATAGTTGTTTTAAATAAAAATTAATTTTGAATTTGATATACATTCATTCATTCTGCACTAAATTTAGCTGTGTGTGACATCTTTTCATTTCATCAATAATCATTGAGAACTGAGGAAACGGATGTGAATGTTAGTGAATTCTGACAAGGCCTCCCTTGTTGTATCTGATGCTTCATGATGCATCATGTATTTTTAGTAGGGAACAGATGTTCACTGTAGACAGGTCAGTCTAGTACCTGAACTCTTTCCATGAAGCTGTTGTAAAGTAATAGAATGGGGATGCATCATCTTTGTCAACAGGACATGCCTGATAAAGGCCTTATTATTTATAACCTGCATGTAGCTTTCAACATTCACATACATGAACTTATCACAGCGGCTGGATGTTGCACTGATTATCCACTTTAGAGGACAAAAATCAAATCAACTTTTTTGATAGAGCACTTCTCATAAAAGAACTTGCAGCACAAAGCGCTTGACAGAGTTACAAACAATAAACACAATTCTCAAATGAACAAAGTAGTCGGAGACAGATGAAAAAAATAAATTGATTAATTAATATCATAGGTAAACCCCTCCCTCCCAACAACATCCACAATTTATTAAAAACAACACTTTTTCACTTGGTATCCATTATTAACCAGCTTGCATCAAAGTCATTGGCTGTATACCTGAATTCTCTTAATATACGCTTTTTGGTATATTAATCTTGCATTTATGGAAGCAACAATTATCTTTCTCTATGTTTACAGAAAGTGGTTTTCTGTAGTACTCCTGAAGTCATGTTGTAGCAGCCTAGAGTTGGAAGGTCTGAAGGTGACCCATCTTGTTTTTGTGAGGTTGTGGGTTTCATTGTGACAACGTCAGTTTTTTGTAACTGTAACATTAAAATACGCTCTAAAAGTCTGCCAGGATTCCTTTAGCCTCATCCTAACCATGACTTTACCAGTTAATTCCTTTCTCTGTGAAATGATCCAGTCATGTTTTCTTTCTAAACTTCCAACATCTTTCCCAATCTTCTGCTGCCTTTGTCCAAGCATCTTTGAAACAAAAAAATCATTTACATTCAGTTTTGGTGTGTTTTACAGTGCATTGTAATTATTTTAGTATCATTGTCGTAGCAGATGACATCTGGGAAACACATTGGCACACATATGAACATATACATCTGCAACCAGACCTTAGGATAGGCAGTTTTTCTGCACAAAGGGGAGTCAGAGGAAGTAGTCTTCCTGTCCTGTCTGGAGAACAATGCTTTGGTTACATCTGACACCACTTGGCACCAAATATCTCCAGCTGTCTGTATGGCGTACAGCTTTCACTTTTATCCACCAAAACCACTACTTTATTCTTTCTCTGTCAAATAAATACTGTTAAAGGACATTGAAAACCAAGCATACATTTAATCTTTTTGAACATTCAAAGGTCAAGTTTGTTTTCTTGTGTGGATGGACTGATTGTTGGTCCAATAACCACAAAAAGCAGGATGGGAGAAGGTCTTGTCAATAATACGTTTTCTGACTGCCACAATGAAGACAAAGACAAAATAAAAATGCTTTTTAAAATCAGTTGCATGTCAGGAGAAAAGGAGAAGAATCCTGAAAATGCTAACGGTAACCTGATGAATGTGTTGGACTTCAGTTTTAAGAACGCAAAGCCAAGCGAGGGACATTTTAAAAAATATTGTGAGGGGAGTTGTGGGGGCTGTGTGTATGTTTGTTGTCCGTCTGGCGTGGTGAGAGCAGGCTGGCTCCCCTGTAGTGCAAAATCACTCTGCTTGGCTAAACACAATCACACAACCTCAACCCAACTCAAACTGCCCACTGAGAGACAGATATAGAGAGGGGGCAGAGAAGGGAGTCTATAGATATATATGTGTGTGTGTGTGTGTGTGTGTGTGTGTGTGTGTGTGTGTGTGTGTGTGTGTGTGTGTGTGTGTGTGTGTGTGTGTGTGTGTGTGTGTGTGTGTGTGTGTGTGTGTGTGTGTGTCCTATGTGCAGGACAAAAGGCAGCCCCATCTGTTCCATTGTCACAAGGTCTTTAATACGGATCAGATAAACATGACATTTGGTATTACTGGTCAAGCTCAAGTTATAAACCCTGACATTGGCCTCTCTCAACCCTGTGTGCATGTTTGTGTGTGTGTGTGTGTGTGTGTGTGTGTGTGTGTGTGTGTGTGTGTGTGTGTGTGTGTGTGTGTGTGTGTGTGTGTGTGTGTGTGTGTCCTTTTATTGTCAAGCTTACCACTATTTCACTTCGCTATGTGTGTGTTTATCTGTTCTCTGTGGTCATTGTTGTTGTTTGTGTGAGGGTGTGTGTTGTTTAACCGGCACATATTCTCAGAGGTGCAGGGCAGAGCTGATACTGAGTGGAGGTGAAGCGGCTGTGGAGGGATTAGCAGCCCATTGGCCTAATCAGAGGAGGTAATCAGACTATTTTCTATCATGACAACAATCAGCCAAGAGAGACACACATCTGCCAATTGAGCTCAGCACTAATGCCATAATAGTGATGAAACATCTGGTCATTTGGGGCTCAATGTAATCAAGAAGAGGGATAGGGACAGTTACAGATGGCAAACCTATAGTAATAATCAGTTTTAGGAAACAGACATTCAGACTGAATAGACAGGTTCACAGAGCATCCTACTTCAGTCACAATTAGATCACAAGAGTGGGAGGACTTGAAGTGACTCAATTCAGTCTCAAGTTATAAATTTGAGGACTGAGGAGTGTATTTTATGATAAGCACAATAAAAGCACAATGTTAAGGCAATGTCAGGCAGGGCAAACTCCGGGCACGCTACTGTGCTGCAGAAATTTAAAAAAAAAAAGTTTTTACTGCGAATCTATAGCCTGAAATCACCAATTGAGACCTCAGCTGTGGAAAAAAACCCCAATCTAACCCAGAACATTTTACCCAAATAATAAGGACCCAAAGTTATCTTTAATTTCATGTCCATCCATCCATCCATTCATTTTCTGTCACCGCTTTATTCGCCGTCACGGGTCACGGGGAGCTAGAGCCTTTCCCAGCTGGCTTAGGGCGTGAGGTGGGGGAAACTCCGGGTGAGACGCCAGTGCGCCACGGTAATTCCATGTCTTTTGTGAAAATTTCAAAAAATACCTCTAAATAACATCAATCTAAATTTAGCCTATATCCAAACCGATATTATAAACAACTTCAAATAAATGGGGCCGGCACTGCATGCAGATTGTCAAAGAGTGAACAAAAGATAATTTTGCTTTGTTCATGATGTTAGTTCTAAAGCTAAAAAATATTATTTTTCATCTCTATCAATTATTAGAGGACTAAATAAATGTTATCAAGATGTTATAAAAATAACGCAAACTGGAGAGAACAATGATTTGACTGCTCCAAAGGTTTACCCTGGTGTGTTGCTTCCACCCTGCCCCCCTCAACACAAAGTATAACCGACTATCACTCCACATTCTTCAGTGTCTGAAGCTGCAGCCCACTCGGCCAAATTACCTGAAACTACACTTAGACAAACACGAGTGTGTCTAGTCTCAGTGAAAACTGACCCCAGCTGGATACCCCCAAAAGAATTACCAAATTCATGTGTGCAGTTTTGTGTGTGACTGTGTGTGTGTGTGTGTGTGTATGTGTGTTTCCTGTCTGGTTCTGTGTGTTTGCGTGTGGCTGCTCTGAGACACAGAGTCCAGTCAAACGCTTCAGTGGAATAAAAGCACCATTGTTCGCCAAGGTGGTCTCTGCAGGACCTCCAGTCCTACCCCTTCACACACAAAGACCCACATACACACACACACACACACACAAAATTAGAATTATGTGTGTGTATATACAGCACACTTACTTATTCAAACATACAGAGTTTGTGGGCCACCGGACAAACACACATAATACAAACTCACCTCTGCCTAATCATAGCTCTGTAGAAGAGCGTGGCAGTTGCACAAAGGTAAATATTTGGGTGTAGGATGTAAGCGCTGGTCTGTGTAAAATCACACACACACACACACACACACACACGCACGCACGCACGCACACACACACACATCATGGTCTGAGTAATTCAGACATAGTTACTTCCTTCCTGTGGGGTGATGATGTTTAGTCTCCCTGTGCCACAACCTGATTGGTGCATTTGATCTCTTCAACTTCCTGTTTGAAGGCTCTGATCTGGGATCAGCATCTGTCAGAGAGAGTCATGCACACCACATGCAAGGGAGTTAATAACTAGTCTGAGATCAGATCTGTTTGAAGGAGGGCTGCTTCATCCTGACAGTGTGCGTCATCTGGTGAATGGGAGCTGCTGGATGAATGAACTGGTGTCCTGAATCCAACTGCTGCATCATTTCCCTTTCTGTTTATGCTGAGGGGGTTGTGCAGAAGGACGTGAGGGAAAATGCTTGTTTTTGTCATGTTTTCTTTTTTACAGATCTTTGAATGCATATACTTGTGAGTCGTGTTCAGGCTTGGTGCATTATTCTGTTCAAACATAACCTAAGACAGAGGGAGGCATGACACATCATTTAAATCCTATTGGGTGTGCATGTATGCATGGTTTGAGCACATCTGAAATTGTAGAGGAAACTTCGATACAGCTATATGGACTTTAGAGTCACTTAGCTCTTACTGCACTCAGCCATTTACGGCACATAAGAGATTTATAAGATATTTAATTTAGAATGATATGTGGTGTTGTTTTATCGCTGTGGGGAATGGCTCTAATCTGTTGTTTTTTCTGAACATCCACAGGAAAGTTTCATTTTGTCATGAAAATCAGGATTTTAAAAATCTCATTCATCTTCTGATCCACGTCTTCCGCTTTTTCCAGGGGTTCCTGGGGCCTATAAATTTGGGGGACATTCCGAGAACATACAAAAACCACACAGAAAGGAACAGAACCCGGAATCTTCTAGCTGTAAAGCGACAGCACTACCCCACCGCCATCCACAGCAGAAATGACTGACAAGTTTATCAAGATTATCATGTAATCTGTTTTCAATTCCAGAAGAATTGTTTTAATATTAGAATGTGGTAAATTAATAATCAAATAATAAAATAGAAAACATTTTGAGTGGGATTATATGACATGATTTGTTTCCTCTTACCTGACAGCCAGTCAGAAGTGTGCAGTGGACCCATCTCTCACATAGTACAAGAGTACTGCCTCCAACCAGCACATGGTGAAATATTTTAAACTGCCTGTCTATCTGATGAAACCCTCCTGTAAACCTCTTGATGTCCAGACCAAACAAAAGCCTTTGAACAGACAAAAGCTCACAGCCACTTCAGTACAATTGCACACTGGACAGCTTATTCATCTAATGGAGGCCCTGGCCCCTAGGAGAGGAAAAATATATCACATGGTTAAGACAGCTACGTGTGAGATGCTGAATGCTGCTTTATCTAAGATGTGAGGAGATAAAAATCTATACAGCTCAGTAGTACAAAATGAAGTCTGTATAAATCGTCCACAATTTGCTGTTAGAAAATAAATTAAGAGATCCCAGCTAGAAAACTTTAATGTAATGTAACATTCTTACTGTACTTTATTCCCATATTGAATATTTACGCATCTCTGCTTGGCATTCTTGTAAATGCTTCAATTTTGTGTCTCTACATGTGAAATGGGGAAAAAAAGGCTTGAAAGGTATCAAATTTGCATTTAATGTACATAATATTTAGTGTCATACATGACAATCATCCTCTTTCACTGTGCTCTGATCTCTTTTACAATAATAAAATATGCTGAGAATGATAAACCTCTTTCAGAAGAAATACAAAGTCACAAAAAGAAACCTGCCAGGATAAGGACAAGGAACTAAAGCTTTACCAACGTTCTTTTAGGAAAAGAAGACAAGACATGTTTTCCTGGTGTTCTCCTTATAAATGACACAACTACTGAAATAAATCATTGACGTGGAGCTCATGTATTCAGCAGAGACACACCCTTAAACTTCAGTCTAAAGCTCTTCTATCTCTACATGTTTGTTGTGTCAGATAAAACTAGAGCGTCACATGGAGGTAAATCGAGGGAAACACTTGTTTGCACTCACTAGACTTAACTGCTTGGACTTGATTTTGCTCTTGACAGCGCTAGTCTGAAGCACACACTTACTGCAGGCTGAGTGAGATCTTGAGACTACACAACCCAAACTGCGGATTTATAGAGGCATGACTGTCTTTTTTCGTACAGCAGCATCAGTTGTCTTAACCAGTTGTTGAATTCAGAGCAAGGCAGCTTAAAATTTACTTAAAATGTGACGTTGTTGCTGAGGAGACAAATATGTGTTACAAATATCCGCCAATATTGAGTATGTTTCCACCAAATTATCGTGCTAAAAAGATAATTATTTGTTTCCAAGATTAATTGTTTCCAAGATGCTACTTTGTTTCCATTCAATCTCTTCGCAGATGTCAATGATCTCCAGAGGGCAAAGGCCTGTCCTTGGATCTGTGTCAAAAACTACATTTACCTTGTAGTTCTCTAAATATGAGCATACCATTAACACAGAGTGTTCATAGTGTCAACGGTGCTGTCAGTGTCAGATTAGTTGTGACATACAGTGTGATGTTTCCTTGTTAAGTCTCTTCAAAAGACACTAATCCTTTCTGTGTGGAGTTCACATGTTCTCCTCGTGTCTGTGTGGGTTCTCTCCAGGTTCTCCGGCTTCCTCCCACCTCCAAAAACATGCGCAGGTTAACTGATTATTTCAATTAACCTGAATTGCCTGTAGGTGTGAGTGTGTGTGTGAGTGGTTTGTTTTATCTATCATGGGGCCGTGCACTGGCATCACGCGCCGAGTGTCCCTCACGTCTCGCTTGTAAGTCAATGGGATGGGCTCCAAGAAACCCCAATGACCCGAGAAAGTGGAACAAGCGGTCCTGAAGATGAATGAATGAAGACAGTTGCAAAAATATGTTGCTCTTGTCACATTCTGTCCTCCCACATTCTGTTTTAGAGTTTTTCCACTCACCTGTCAGTCATCTAACAGCTGAACAGAATCATTGACTCATAGTGTTCTATTCAGTGACTCATGTCTTTTATACGTGTGTTAGTCCGCGTCCTCATGTCCATGTCCAGCTGATCTTTGAGTAACAATGCAAGAATAACGCTTTCTGTCGACTTGTATTGATGTTGCTTTCGGAAAATAAGGAGGACTGCAAAGATGAAGACCTTGAAGTACATTTCAAAAGCGATTAAATGGTTTGTCCTTATGATTTTAAACTTTGCAATAAACATTGTAGTTCACTGTATCTGTTGGAGCTAGAGTACATAAACAGGATGTAGTTCAAGTCCAGTCATAAGGAGTCTGCTTCTGTTCATCAATCCAATCAATATTAATTTGTCTGACATCTTATTGGAGATAATCCGAACCCACTTCTGAGTACAGAGAGAACGTAAGGTCTGAACCAGCTGCCGGAGTCGGTTCAAGAGCTCTGGATAGTCTGTGTTCTCAGGAAAAGCTGGGAGGAAAACACAAAATAGACAGAAGAAATGTTGTTGTGATCCTCTACCTACCTGTTGCACACTTCCCTTTTGGCAGTTACAAGGCACACATGGACAAACACACACTTCACCCCACAGAGCTGTGACAGGGCGAAGAAAAGAGGAGGAAGGTTGATAAAAACACTTAAGGGTTGTCTCAGCTTTGACAGGGTGAGTAAAACACACCAAGCACAGATCCCTCCTCATGTCCACACACACACACACACACACACACATGCACACGCACGCACGCACGCGCGCACACACACACACACACACAGACACACATAGACACACACACACAAACATTCACTGATGTCTCTATTCATTTAGACTGTCACACTCACACACCCCCAAGAGATCTCACTTCCTCTGTCAGCCAGCTAAATTACAGCTCTCCCTCTTCCTGTCTATCTCTCCATTCCTTTCTCTCCGTCTCTCTCACCTCTGTCTTGCAGGCCAGACAGCAACAAACACACAATTGTCGTTTTGTGGCTCTTTTGTCAGCTCCAACTTGAACACATAAGCAGTGTCTGAAGTCTAGCGAAACGCGTACGAGATGAGCAGCTTAATACTTTAATACGATTAAATGTTCCAAATAGAACATGGTCATTAGGGAGAGAAATATCATTTGTATGGGTCAGTGCCCTGGTCTGCCCTCTGGAGACACACAACTGCCTTGTCGTTCTCACACCAACCACTGGTTCAACGAATGCAATCTAATAAATCTCAAATCTGCATTCAGAGAGACATTGTGGCTTCAGTCAATGAATAAGATAAATACCCACACAGGGGGGAGGATGGTAAGAAAGATAACAGTGTGAGCATGCTTTGAAAACAGAAATATAAGGAGTGAAGTATGAGCTACTTTGACTGTGGAGACAAATAAGATATTAGAACTGTGCATCTTCACCACAGCTATAGTTTCCACTAGAGGAAATAACTAGGCCACTAATGTCCCAGGCACACTGATCTTGCACACACAACAGCTGAAGTGAGTAAAGTCAAACCAGATCTGATTAAAGTCAAAGGTAATTAGGAGAAACAAAAGCCTGAGCTAATCGGACCTGTGGTGTCCAACCAGGCCAAGGCTGGAAACCAAAGCTGTGAGACAAACTCAGATCTTCAGGAGATCAGCCAAGATCAAATTAAATGGATTAAATTAATTCAAAGTGATGTCAACAATTTAACAGGACAGTCAATCCTAAAGAAAAAAACAAAACACTGATTCTCTTTTAATCGGATAATGAACAAATTTCTCCCCCCATAAAAAGCTACTGGATTTTTAGCTAAACTACTTCTGCACATTATATTTCTTTGAATGTCTCACACACACACACACATGGACAGGAATAGACACACGAGTACATCACACCCCAAAGTGGAACAAGAGCTTTAATTCCATCTCAGCATGGTAACAAATGCTATTCAGATGAGATTAATTCCACAAGAGGATTATTCTCCACATTAGAGATAATAGGAAACAGGAAGGGGGATGGTGGACATCATTTGATCTCACAAGCATTCTGATAATCCCAGGTATAACACATGTTGGTGTGAATGCATGCCTAACAAATGACATTAGACTTCTGTATTTGGTGAAAACTGTGTATGTACTATATGTTTCCTTCACTATACCAGCCAGACGACCTTCATATATATATATATGTATTTAGTTTAAGTAAAAACTTTTATTGTTAAAACAATAAATTTTGGGAAGTGGATGTGGATAAGAAGAAATGATCGAACTGCAGAAGAGTGATTTTAAAGTCTCAGAAAGAGGATGCAGGCGATCGTTGAGAAACAGCACACAAACAAAAAAGCACGGGAGCTGAGAAAGATAAAAACAAACTTGCATTATTTTCATGACAAGTTGGTCTAGAAACGTTGTCAATAAAATCCATTAAGAACACATTTTAATGGCAAAGGTCTGATGAGGGAGCAGAGCATGTAGAGATTCTGATATTCTTACAGATAGATACTGTATTTTTCTACCGAACAAACATTTCTCTAATATAAAAGCATGATCAGATAAAGTAAACGTCTTCTCACACCATGTTATATATTTATTTCTAGGGTAATTCAATTAGCTGTCTCGAAGTGCATCTTTTCAATTTCAGGCTTTAAATTAACTGGAAGAGACAAAGCTCTAAATGAAAGGACACAGTTGGCAAAACATCAGCTAATGGAGTGAAGTCTCCACTGCCCACCCGTCATTTCTATGGGCCACGGCTGGCTTTGAAAGCCATTGTATTATACTTGTTTTCCCCCTAAAATGTTAGTACTTTTAAAATCTAAATGGCAAACTATAAGCTGTCTAAGCACATCAAAGTCTCTGTAACTGATTCAAAACAAAAATCCACTATATATTAATGTGATCCAGAATATTCTTAAGGAAATGTACTAAAAGAACCTAAAACTTCATCTAGCAAGATTTTCCCTTTACGTTTAAAATGTTTATTCTTAATAATCTTTTATTATGAAGATGAGAAATGGTAAAACTCAAATCATCTCCTGACACTAATGTTTTGTCTGAATAACGTATACATTTTTTTTTTACCACTGCTATCCTGACAAAAGCCTGACTTTTGTCAGGATAGCAGCCTGACAATCTAATATGACTCAGGTTAGGTCAATTTACTCCATCAGTCATTCAATTTGTTACGTCACAAACTGAGCTGTTACAAATCTGAGCATACTCGCTGTGGATTTTTCCTTTTATTGATGCAGGGAGCGTTAGTTTCTAGGATTTGGGTTGGGTTAGAGTTGTCCACTATGTACAGTATGTGTAGAGACCTGAAAAAACATGTTTTTTGTAATACGACCCTTTTAATGTTTTAAGCCATTTTTTTAAACTAAATAACTAGGTTTTCAAATTAACTAGGTTTGTCAAAACAAACTGATTAGGCTTTAAACTAACTAGTTTCTGAACTAAGTGACTAACTAATTAACTAACTCATTAAGTTTTGAACAAATTAGGTTCTAAACTAGTTTTGTACTAACTCACTTGATTCTGAAGGTTTTGAATTATTATTCAACATAAACGATGTATTTATATTTATGTTATAATTGAATTATTATTTATGTTAATTGTTCATTGTTTTTATGTTCACACTGTTTACTTTTACACTGTATGTTTTACACCTATCCTGCTTTCAATTGCCCCTTGAGGACTAATAAAGTCATTTGAATTTGAATTTGAACTGATATTCCCTGTACACTAAGTATGATGTTTGGTGAACGGGTTTATATACACTGTGGAGCAAAAGGCAGCTTAACAAATCAACTTTCACGCATGCACACACACACTTGAACTTCATTGTCTGTCTCGGCAGAAGTAATCAAATCAAGGATCTCAATCTCTAATTTTCACTCACTCACTCTCTACCTCTAATGAGAAACTGGCAGCAGCTCCCTGTGCTTGTCTGGTGCTCATTTCAAATTCTTCCCCACTCTTAAGAGTGTAAAACAGCTTGAGATCCTCCAGATGAAAGTTAAATTACACCAATAAGTCTTCATTTAGTTTTCACACAGATTATACAAACTGATTATGTGGTTCCATATTTTAACCAACAAATACGGGAACGAACTAACACAGATAGAACTACATGCATACATACTTACATGTATGCGAGATCTGTCCATTGGTTTTGGAGATGTGCAAACAAAATACCACAGACAAATGAACAAGAATAAACATTCATGGGTTTCCACAAAAGCAAAGCCCCCACTGTTCCACATGAGATGAACATATTCACAAACTTTAAATCTGCACTTTTTTTACTTAATCTACTAAAAATATTTATATAATTCTAATCATTGTACAGAAGTTACACATGGATATTGGAGCATTACAATCTTGTTTTCTAAATTTGATGTCTATGTATTCCAATGCTGCGTTTAATCTTTAACAAAACACCTTCAGGTAGTTTTTGGCCTCCATGACCAGAATTGGAAAACGTCACCATAAAATGCACAAAAACAACAATTTTACCACATCTTCTGTTTCAAAAGGTGGTGGTTAGTACCCGCGGGTACTTTTTGTCAGCAACTCATAACAAACAAGGAGAAAAGGCAAAAGGATGAAGCCTGCAATGTAATGTAAAAAATAATTTTACAAAATTACATACAAATGCAGCTGTTGAAAAACACACATGCCTTCACGTAAAAATGAGGTAGCGAGATGTTTGGACCGACCAACTACACACTCCTCCCCACGCCTGCACCAAATTTTCTGTGCCGCCTAATCATCGTCATTACAGCTGTTTGAAAACCTGTTTCCAAACAGGCAATCAAAGCCTGTCTCGATAATTAGCGGAGGGGCAGGCGTCTTTGTGAGCAAACGGCTCCTCTCCCCCCTCCCATTGCCACCAATCTGAGAACACAAAATCAGATCTGTCTCCTATCCGAACACAAAAAAAAAAAAGAACACGGCACATGTGTTTTTGCACGTGTGCGTTTCTTTGCGTGTGTGTGTGCATGCACATGCACTGGTTTGCACTTATTGTGATGCCGAGACAGCTTGACTGAAAACAAACTGACAAAAAACATTTGAAGCAGAAAAAAAATGGAAGGAAGAAAAAAAAAAAAAAGTGCACACACAACAACCTGTCAAGAGCGAAATGCCTCTAATTTTTTTGTCATCTGCCAGCCGTTTAACAAGATGAGAGCGCTCTGCCCCCACACTCCTTCAAGCCACGGGAGAGACAGAGATGGAGGGGGAAGATGGGGAGACAGAGGAAATAGACAGACAGAGCATCAGATGTCTTTTTCCTATCTCTCCAGGTTGTGATCTTTGTCTATTTCCCTTAATTGCACCTTCTTCCCCACCTCAGACAGCGGAGGAACAAAGTGTATATTTTTAAGTATCAGGGGAGGCAGGGTAATAAGCACTTAGCCACTGGCCCTGCCTCTGTCAGAGCAAACCTCCAGCTCTCTAAGGGGGAATGGTGTTTATAGTAAAGGTCCTGTTCACTTTAATATGGCACATTATGCTGATGCTGCTGTCAGCTCACATGAGAGCACAGGCTGTGTGTGTGCGTGTGTGTTTGTGTGTGTGTGTGTGTGTGTGTGTGTGTGTGTGTGTGTGTGTGTGTGTGTGTGTGTGTGTGTGTGTGTGTGTGTGTGTGTGTGTGTCTGCTCCAACTCCTCCAGAAGAGCTGAAGATTGGTAGAGACAAGCGGAAAGATGAAATATTTAACTGTTGTGTTTTAAAGAACAACCGATGCTTTGTTCTCCAAATTAACATCTAGATCTACAGTATGATCTTTGTGTGTGTGTGTGTGTGCGTGTGTGTGTGTGTGTGTGTGTGTGTGTGTGTGTGTGTGTGTGTGTGTGTGTGTGTGTGTGTGTGTGTGTGTGTGTGTGTGTGTGTGTGTGTGTGTGTGTGTGTGTGTGCGTTTGTGTGTTTGTGAGAGAGAGAGAGAGAGAGAGCGATTTGGATTGGGTTATCCAAACTGATGGGGCTTTAAGCTGCACTGCTTAACAGGCCACATTCAATCCTGTTTGCTCTCCATCAAAGCTGGTTCTACAGCACAAGCAGGTATGAGCAGTGAAACAGTACCAGAGAAAAGAAATCCATCTAAAGATCAGTGCAAAGCAAACCACTGCAAAAAACCTTGAGTCAGATATAATTTCAGAAAAGTACACATTTGCGCTTTTGGTTTAGGGTTCACAGCAACCTGGAATCTGCTAAGAACATAGACATATACAAAAATCCTTTAATATATTAATATAATAATATATTCTGGACGGATCCGTGACAGAGACAGCAGGACAATAATGACATTTATCTGCCATAAGAGCCGTGTGAAGCACTTCCATAAATGTTAAAGTATCTAAGTCGATTAGTTAGCATGCAAATAAACAGATAACAATTCTCATCAGCTGAACTCAGTCTCTATTTGTGTATTTAACTAACCAAAGTTGACCAAACTGCTGTACAGGCTAAAATGAATATAGAAAATAAGAACAAACATGTAGAGATTTAAAAACCAAAAGTCAAGACGGTACATCTCAACCAGCCCACTCCACTCTGGTGTTAATCTGATCCATCCTCTGACACCAGTTTTGTGTTGCAAGATAAACAGACGATCACATTGTTTCAAAAAGTTAAAATCTGTTACCAGTAGCAGGCAGGTGTTAGAATTAATACAATGAGAGAGAGAGAGTCACCCATTCACTGACTCAGAAGGCCTTGCATCAGCCTTACTCCAGGAAATCCATCGGAAAGTCAGCCTGTAGAATAAAAAGCTGTGGTGCAGCTCCTGTTGTAAACCTTCACAGCTGTGTGAGAGAAAACCATTAAAATTTGGCATTAACTGAAATCTTTATGTTTAAGAGAAATGTTGTCGCATCTACAGTCCTCAGATGGACAGAACCTGCAGATCACATAAATACGTAATAAAAACCAGTGAATCACAAGATGCTTTACACTGTTTATAGCTTCCTCACAGGGTTTATCAACCCAAAGAGGACATTATTTATTAACTTTAGTTGTGTTGAGTTCTATGGAGTTCAGCCAAAGCAGCAGTATTGTTCTGTTGGTCTAAAATGACTATATGAAAAAATTGTGCAAACAATAGATGTAGGAAGAGTTTAGTGGTGTCTGGACTTTGAATTGGCTCGAGGTTTAGTAAACACACAGCTGTGGAGAGACGGTAATACATTAGCACAGCTCAGCTCAGCCCAGTTCTGTACTTTTGTCCTTATATAGGGCAGCGAGCGGATGGTCGTATAACACCAGCATCAGACTCAGCCACAGCAGAATATAAATTTAGACGGAGACAATGGGGCCCAGTCTGAGAAATACAAGGCTAAGACTGTCTGGTCTGATTCTGTCTCCCAAAATAAAAAGAGAAAACGATCAGTCATATTGTACACAGCACTGGTCATCATTACAAACACACTTTCATATCCTGTAGTTGGTGCCTTTTTGAGTCATCAAGATGTCAGTCATTCTAATGGCAACAGGAGGAGGTTTGTGTTTGTGTGTGTGTGTGTGTGTGTGTGTGTGTGTGTGTGTGTGTGTGTGTGTGTGTGTGTGTGTGTGTGTGTGTGTGTGTGTGTGTGTGTGTGTGTGTGTGTGTGTGTGTGTCAGAGACAGGCTGTTGTCGTGTCATGCCCCCTCCTGTCCCTCTCCTGCCCAGAGATGCTTGTTTCCTCTCCTCTGACACTTAATCAATGCACTGGAAGTAGCCTTTCACACACAATCTAATTATATGGAAATGAAGGGAAACCAGCAGGGCTCTATGCTAAGTGTGCTTAAACGCATGCACAAGTGCACAAACACACACACACACACACACACACACACACACACACACACACACACACACACACACACACACACACACACACACACACACACACACACACACACACACACACACACTTTTGCAATGGAGAGTTTTCAGTGTGACAGAAAAAAGAGCTGTAGGCACAGAGAAGGTTACTGGCAAATGTGGTCCACTTTAAGGGCTGCTCATATCAACAGTAAGGTCATAATTGTCACAGGGAAAGATTACCGATACGCTTGACCACACACTGCTGTGTCACAAACATATGCCAACATATCTTCTTTACGGTCGTCGTGGTTCCTGTTGTGCTTTATTCCTGTCCATTCATCAAGGTTTGTGTGGGTGCAGTGTAGTGAAGGTGATGATATGAGGAAGATTAGGGTCAGAATAGCCTGATAACATCCCCCTTCAAAGTGGTTATGTATTGTGATTGTCAGTGTTTGTTCATTCGTTCGTTCGTTCGTTCATTCATTCATTCATTCGTTCATTCATCCATTTGTCCACCAAATATTTTCATAACCATTGCAGACAGAAAGATGAGACAAAAAACACATTACTCGGGCAGTAAGGCGATAAAAATGAGATGATGACCTTGACCATGAGAAAACTAGATCAAGGCCAAATTTCAACTTTGTACACTCAGGAACCGGGTTAGATAGAAAGACAAGGGACAAGGCCAGTGTGAGTAAGACCATAGATCAAAGCTAGTGCTTTGATCACTGACAGTAGGTCAGAGCACTAGCTTTGATATTTGACTTATGCAAGTAGGTCAGTGTAAAATTTTCAATTCGATGGTGTAGCGGGACATGCAGTCTCTGAATTCATTGGTTCTAGCTTGTTGTTGTTGTCATTTTAAAACGGACATGTGAGGGTAAAATAAGACACAACTAAAGAAGAAAAAAACTGCTTGATATGGAGAAAGTCTTGGTTTTATGGCAAGCCATGATAAATACTGTATCTTTGTCAGGGTTCCAGTGTGTCATCGTTTGAGTTGAACATATTGTGAAAAATCAGTGAAATCTAACAATATATTTTCAAATGGTTCATTGGCGTACCTGAGACCTGGTACATCCGAGTGAAAAAAAAAGGTCTTTTTTTTTTTAATATCAAAAGTCGGATTTTGATACACAACCTCATGACTATGAAAATAATTATAATTATTTTCAGAATTATTTTCATAGTCACTATTTTTATCTGGGCTGAATTGTGCCAGATATCTACAGTACAACTGCTGCATTTGTGAGTGTACGTATGTGTGTATGTGTTACATACAAATCCCACAAATCCAACGTCCTTGCAAACAAACAAAACCGTTAATTACACTGCAAGGTCAACAAAGCTCTCCTCTTTGACTGTTTTGTCATCAACACAGATAGCGCTGCACCTCTTTTAGTTGTCCTCGAACCTTCACGGTGCAGCTACGACACCAGGCAAGGAGGGAATCATCAAACGTCTCTCATGCCGGTCCAAATTGTTTTCTACTAACATTTTACCATTGTCTACAGACCCAAACAATAACCAGTCCACCATAGTTGATAAAAAGGCAGATCACAGATTTCATTCATTCGACAGAGACATTTCACTATCATTGAACCTGTTAACAAGCGTTAACAACCTTTCTTGTCAGGGAATGGAATGCAGCCTGCAGTGTGGAATCATGGCTTTCAACCCAAGCTCTGCCTCCTTCTCTCTCCCTTTGAGGAGGACACTACAATTCAGAACGATTACATTTATACTCTTGATTAACCTGCATATATTATTTCATGCTCTGGTTATCAGATCAATTATCCTATCAGTTAAAGACCGAATCACATATCCTGTTGTTCAAATCCACGACAAGCACCATTAAAACTGTTGTGGGATACAGTTAATTCACTCGGAATGTGCATCAAAACCACTGCTAAATTAAATCACTATTTCTGTACCAGCGTCAGCGTCATAAAGAATGTAAGAATGAAAGTTATTAAAAAGTTTTTAAAAATCAGTCAGATTTATCTATTTAAGCTATTGAGCATTTTAAATATATATATATCAATTATTAGCCCATGACAGAATATGTGACAGAAACAACAGAATGAAGGTCATGTGTGAGTCGCCCAAATTGACAGCTGTCAGTTGAACCTGTTTCAGACCCCCCCCCCCCCCCCACACACACACACACACACACACACACACACGTCAATTAGGAGCCATGGTGAGCAGAGCAGTAGTGAGCTGATGGGGTCACATGTTTCCTCCCTGCAACAACTGTCAGCCACAGACCAAACAATGCAGCAGACATCACCAGACACACAGACAACGAAACAAACACAAACAAATACGCAGTGTATTTTTCCGGTTTGAGAGCATCTGGCAAAATAAACAAAGCATTTACAACCACAGGTACAAAATCTATGCGTGCAGAAATCCCCTTAGAATTAGCTTCAGTATTTTCCGTAATAAATTATTACTGTTCCAGTCATATGAGACGAAGACGAACGAGTCACGCTGTCAGTTCGATGACACTATGCTTTAACATAAATGCTACATCACCTTGTGAAGATGCTTATCGTTCTCATGAGAATAAGTAAGTTTTACATGTGCCGTCGTTCACCAACATTTATTTATTTGCACTAAACAAACAAAAAAATGCAGCTGAGGCTGAAAGGTAATGTCATGTATCTGGGGTGAGTATTTGCATGGAAACCAAAGTTTTGATACGGTAAAATTATGATTGTAGAACTACAATTAAAAGGTTACAGAATGGATCTTCTGGTAACAATTAATGTTTCCATCAAGTCTCATGAAAATCAATCAGATACTTGCTGAGAGATCTTCAAAACATACCATAAATATCAACGAGTGACACAAAACTAAGAATCAGGGTTTATCAGGAATGAAGGATTGTAAATAATTTCACTGAATCTTTCCAACAGCTTTTCTAATATTTAATTCTGATCCAGCATTGTTAAAAACCTGTTATTTCAATAACACTGTATGTAACAAACGCAGCCTCATCAGGTGTTAACATTGGTTAAATGAGGACAAGTTTGACGGTTGTCTACATGTAGAGGGATCAGACACTGTTGAAATAAAATTTTGGACTTGACTTGTATATGAAATATACACAATTACTGGAGCAACTGGGAGATCATCGTGACAACAGAAATGGTTGCATCTTAGTATGGATGTAAAGTCATAAAAGAAACAGCAGCCATTTAGATTGTGACTGACTCCAAAGACAGAGGACACGTTCGTGTCCAGCAGCGAGCCCTGCAAGGCCACGTCAAACCACACAGATCACAGACAGGAGGGACAAAAGAGAAGAGAGGATTGGCAAAAGGGAGAATTAATGAGATGTGGGCAGCAAAAAGAAATGGTTGTGATAACAATATAACAAAAGACCAAAAGACTTTATGAGAGAACAAGTGATAGATGGAGACAAAGTGATAAAGTGTGTGTGCATTCATCATAAAAGTGTTCTGAATGTCTTGGCGTCCTATCAGGTGGCATCAAACCCATGTGCGATCTGGAGCGGGAACTACAAAGTGGATCCTGGGGCCTGAAGAAAGAAGCCTTTTTGATCGCACTAATTAAAAGCCATTTTGTTTAAAACAAACAGACACAAGTCTAATTGGCTCTTTTCCATAAGAAAGGCAAAGGATGTTGAAAGTGGAAGAACGCATGAAGGAGGAAGTGTGTGTCTGTGCATGTGTGCGTGTGTGTTTGTGAGGCGGTAGTGGTGATTGGTTCAGAAGCTCAGTCTGGCTCATGCACCACTTCAGAGGCACATGTAAAACGTGGAGGCGCACACTTGTGTGTTTGGGGACGACTCTTAGAGACGCCCCGGTATCATCAGTGCAAGAATGTGAGGAGATGACAGGTGGGGATGACAAACAAGAAAACACACATTTAGACACGCACAAGAAGAAGTCAAAGAGAAGCGCTGACAAGTTGAACATATGGTGACGCTTACTGGCCCCTGACTGTTCCATTATTCTGTCTTTCTAAAGGGGACAACTTTAAGACAACTTGTCTTCAAGTGTGTTTTCTCTTCAAAATAAAGGAATTTGGCTTGTAAAACATAAACAGATAAGAAGAGCAGAAAAGAGGAAGCTCACGCCTGAACTCTGAACTCGGTGCAGCCCTCCACATACAAGCTAATGTTCGCCATTTTTTTTCATTCCTTCAAATGAAGTCACTTCTAAGGACCAATCTGGATTTTAACGTGCTTTTAAGCCACCCAGCTGCACTTATCTGATCTTATAATCAAGCAGATCTCCATGACACTCACAACAACCTTGAGCTTTAAAAGGAAATATGTTGTCCAAGAACGACTCTGTGCTGCTTTCACGAATGGAGGAGCACTCTGTCATACTGTTTACACTGACCTTTAGGGTGAATGTAACATATACTTCATATGCTTTAGCCTATGGTTTGCAATTTAGGGTCTGGGGGCAACCCGAGGGTACTTGCGGGAATCTACTGGGTCAACAAGAAATAGAAAGTAATTGATTCCAACTACAATTATGTGCAAGGGTGCAAAATATTTAATTTATTTCACATCAAAAGGAAAATTCTAGACTGAGCCTCATCAAATAGGGGTTTGTGGTCTAATGTGTCATTTCAGGAGTTGGGAATTAAAATACACTTTTTTGAGGAGTAATCACAAGTACAACCACTTTTAACATGCTTTTAATGTGAAGGAGTCACAGTGGGATATTATCAGCGTCAAATTTGACTCAGCTTTGAGTCATGGTAATGGAGTAAACAGTGACACTGGATATTGTGCATGCATTTTCTGTTAAATCCTCGTCTATTCAATTAAAAAAATCTTAATTCACCTATTATTGACTATTATTGGCAAAGGTAGTTCTGAAAATTCCAACATCCAAGGATTCAACATTTCAACCTTGAAGAGGTTTGGTCTTACACTTTATCCCTTAACAAACTTATATTAACTTTATTCAGAAACCCCTCCCTGAAGTCCAGTTGAACCAATGGCAGGACCTTTAATTAAGGGGAATAAAACTTTTACAAACCAGAAGAGAACATAGTTTGTGTCAGAAACATGTTTTAGAAAGTTTCCTCTTTTAACAAGCTGTGTTGTAGCTCAGCAGAAACCCCACGGGTTCTAAATCAAGCTGTGCGTGAAAACAATTGTTTGTTTCACTCAACCTGGGCATCTCAGTGTTTCATACTGTTCAAGGGAATTAGAAGCCTTACAAATTCAGACGTAGTTCTGTCAACATAAATCCCAGTGGGTACATCCCACGATATAAAATCAAAAATATGAAAGGCGACGTCTCCTGGATGCTTCACTTTGGAGGTTTTCCAGGCACGTCTGTGTGGGACGAGACCCCTGAGTAGACCCAGAGATAGCAGGAGAGATTGTACATCTCATGTGGTCTGAAACACAGTTAGGAAGTGTTCCTGAAAGATAAGCAGTGCAAATGGATGGATTTATAAACCATTACCTGCATTCTCTCATTATTGTGCATCAAATCTATGAGGAGCATTTGCATTAATACATGCATTCTCTCTCTCTCTCTCTCTCTCTCTCTCTCTCTCTCTCTCTCTCTCTCTCTCTCTCTCTCTCTCTCTCTCTCTCTCTCTCTCTCTCACACACACACACATACACACACAGACACACACACCTGAGGCTGAACAAGGAACAGATTGTCTCCCTTCATCTCTGAGTCATCACATCAAGGCCTGCAGCTCCTCCGCCTGAATTCACACTGTTTTTCTAAAACTGACAGAAGCCAATAGGGAAGCGCTTCCTCTAAATGGCTGCACGAGTTTAAACTGTACCATCTTAAATCTCCAGTTTTAATCCAGTTTAACCAGTGCATTTGTATTCCTGTAATAAGAGGGAGTACTGGGAAGAGGGAGGATTTCAATGTCAAGTGGTGTACAGACACAAAAGTGTTTTAAACAGTCGATAAGAGTGTGGGAAAAGGTAATACAGATAGAAGGTGGTTTAATATCAGTATGGGAAGGGTCATAAACGTTTAAATTACCATAAATAATAGGATAAATAGTTTGTCTCTGTATCGCGGAATTCTTTAATCGCTTGTGGTTCCTGGAATGCATTAACTGCGAGGAACGAGGTCGCACTGTATTCCTGTTTTTCTGTCTAAACACAGAATCCAGAAGTGGCGACCAAAGACTCTTTGAGACAGAAGTAGGAATTCTTTTTGTACTTATTACATGCAATGACATACAAATACAAAGTGTTCACGTAGAAAAACATAGAATATGAACACACATACAAACATCTTGCCTTTGAAATAACAGGCCTACCCAGGCTACGGTACACCCACACAGAAAATGGACCACCGCATCACAAACCAAGTTGTTGATGAAAACACAATCCTCCAGGATTTTTCCCTTCGACACGAAGCTCTAAAAATCTGTGCGTCTGTTGTTTACCACCAGGACAGAGGGGTGTGTGACTCCACTGACAGAGACAGCAGGGCTCAATTTATCCAACGCACACAAAGGACTGCATTAGAGCTGCACTTCAGCATCTCTCCGTAACAGAACATTCACTTATCTATATGATAATATTAGGGCGCAGAGCTCAATGTGACAACGAGGCAGAGATGCAGCACAATGCGGATCCAAGACATAATCTAGAGGGAGAAACGCGCCTGTGTGTGTGATACAATTTAAAGTTGGACAGATTGACAATGGAATTGTCAGCAACAACGCCCAGACAGCAACCGAGTGTCAGGCAAGATGTATATGCAGAACATACTGCTGTTAAAACGGAGATGAAATACAGGAAACAGTGAGATACCAGAAGTACTGCCAGTCTTCACAGCTAGTGACTGGAGTTTGTTTGTAGGGGTAAAAACAATTTGGAAGGTGTTACCACCAGTGTATGCTACCAGGTCCGAATGCATGCAGCATCTGTGACTTACTTCTATAATGACCTTTAATGGGGTGGGTCGACAGGGTGGGAAATAGCCTTACTTTCTTTTTGAGAGTGGGAATGCTCACTCATGCTAGGGTCATCTTAACGTAAAAACTTTGAGAGTGGAACCCTCTTCATCTAAAGCACATGTGTCAAACTCAAGGCCCGGGGGCCAAATGTGGCCCGCGACATCATTTTATGTGGCCCACAAGTGTCTAAAAAATAATTATGATCAAAAGCAAAAGCTTTGACCAAAAACCACATTTCCCACAATGCATTCACTAAGTCTATTTTAACTTTGACCAAAAAAAAAGTTTATGTGTCAACTTGTGTTTGATATTATTTTTATTTATATAGTTGGGTGCACAACTTACTTTATTAAGAAAGTAGAGCTACATTTTCAACAGAACAAAAAAAAATCTTTGTTGACTAAATCTGGTATTATTAGAGCAATAAGACATTATTCTGAAACGCTATCAGAGATTATTTTATTCAGTTCATGTATAGGCATTCTGTAACTTCATTTTTCCACATAAAACATAAAGGTGTGAAGCTGGTATTTTGAAATTCAAGTTCCAAGGTCAAGAAAATTTCAGCAAAGACTTATAAAGAGCATAAATTGAATCTGGTACAATTGCGATTCATGTAAAATATATTGTTTTCTCTCTTGTCAGTTTGCACTTGCGATGGAATGTGTAAACTGACACATCAGTACAATTGTAGCTTAAAAATAATTTAGTTTCTCTTTCTGTTCGTATGATCGATATCTGCTTCCTGATTATTTATGCACACTGAACAGCTGTAGGAGTGTGTAAGGTAATGGAGGTATTTTACCGCCGAAGCCTAGAAATAACAAAGTAGCTAGATTTTACAGAAAATGTAATGTGCTAAAACACTTCTAATTTCACAGTGGGACTGAGCGAAGCCAGTATACTTGGATGAAAATCCCCCAAAAAGAGTTTCAAAGCTCTGCTTTCCTCTTTCAAAAGCGCACCATGTGAAATTAAATTTATCATCGATATATTTATTTCTCTGACTGTTACTACACAAATTTGATTGGATGAACATGTGTGGGAATCTTCACATAATTTGAATGTGTGAGTATTCTGGGCTTTTACAATATTAAGCTTGAGTCTAGACGAGTGTCAGCAATTAAAGTAAATATAGTCTATCAAATTTTAGGCTTCTCAACAATTTTTACAGTCCAAGTGTGAAGCCTGAAGTCCTGATGTGGACCTGGACCGTGGTCAGTTAGTCTCCTCAGTGGTGATGGAGAGAGACGGCGGTATAACAAGAGATCCAAGTCATTTTAACAGGGGATGGTGGTTTCAAGGTCACTGACGAAATGCACTTAATTCCTCTTTCACTTCATTTACAGTTGTGCACAGAAAAAATGATCAGACCCTTTAAATGGATTTCTGGGAAAATACGGTGAATGAATTATGACACGCTGCTTTTTGACCCCACTGCTGCCTCAGTTCTCTTCCACTGTGAGATGCTAAATATTAAACAAGGTGAAATCAAACTAAATTAACCTGTCAGGACAGGCCATTATCAGGTTGATAATCTGTATCCTGATATCTGCATAACAAATGTCTCATTATGCTGGAAAAAAAAAATTCAGCTGTTGACAGTTAGGAATCTGGGCCAGGTGATATTCTAAGCTAAACAAATCCTACCCGAGTCCCCATTTTGAGCATCTGTGCATATTTTTCCAAATATTGACCTTTTCCTTAAAGTGTCTTTCCCACCAAAGGACAAAACAAATCAGAGAAAGATGAAGAGCCAGAGAAGTAGAGGAGAAATCACAAAGGAATTACACTTTCTGTTGGCTCATATAATCTATTATTAATCAAATTTTTGAGCGGACCGTTACATTTTTGGAGGGGAGAAAAAAAAATCACATTCAAAAAATTAATGAGGTAAACGTAATGATCTGAGATGATCAAAGGATATCAGTGTTGGGCAAAGTATAGCCACCAATTAGTAAAACAAGCGCAGGAAAGGGACTAAAATATGCACCACCGTGCCTGATGAAAAGACAGGGTCAGAGAGAATGGACTAATTTCACAAATGAAACAACGTGCGAGATGGGCGTGTATGTGCATGTGTGTGTGTGTGTGTGTGTGTTCCAGGAAGGGAGGTGTGAATGCAGGTCATGTTTAGATTCCCCCCGGGTCCGTGAGCAGAGAGAGTCAGGGAGGTCCCATAAGAGCAGCAGGAGAGGAGCTGGCTTTACTTTGATAACAATAATAAGGTATTCCTCTTTCCCTCTCCCTCTCTGTCTCCTTCTTTATACCACATTGGCACAATGAGCACTGCGGCTCCCGTTTGATCCATGAAAGAAGCTTGTTATGTTTTTTGAAGAGATTGATGCACAAAGGAACAGGAGGGGGAAAAAGTTTGGAAATAGGCTGCCTTTGTCCGACTTGGACTTTAATTCGTTAGGAAGGCCTCAGGGGGTGTACTTCTTTTTGTCGGGTCTTGTTTTGTTATTTATTTTTGAGCATCTTTTTTTAATTTATTTATTTTTTTGCTTTCAATAGTAGGTGCTTCTTGACCAGCGGATGGTCTGGAAGATTCCTCAGTGTATATTTGTGTGCATTAAAATGATCTGTTGTATTAAATCAAATCATAGAATGGATACAAATTAATTTTAATGAACTTTAAACTTGTTATTTGGACAGAAACAAAAGACACTCAAAATTGAGATCTGTGAAATTAAAAAGCAGCAGTCCACTTGACTTTTCTCCAGGTTAATGCCAAAATCTGTCCGTGACTCAAATGTTGTGAAGCATCAACCTCACCCATAAAAAAAAACACTGCACTGATGACGACATGACACTCAAACAAGGATCTGGGGATCCACAGACGACTGGACACCCTCAGCTATGTTTGTGATCGATCGAAACACTACAGTATGACAGAAACATTTGGATGGCCACAGAGCTATAACCAGTTCACAGACCTTGTTGTAAATAAGTGCACAGACAGAAAACAGCTTCACATTTATAAAAAAAAAAGAAAAAGCAAAATACCACAGTATGACAGTAAAGTATCAAGTAATGTGGGTTTCCACTTGCATGTAAACCTGTTCCTAAAATAGAGTTAAGGTCAGAGTTACAATTACAAGAAAACCCTAAATGGAATGGCTGCTTCACAGCGCAGATATAAAACACATATAAATGATCAATTCTCTGTTAATTAACGATTCATTCATTCGTGGTTTCATTAAAAGGACAGTATTCTGTCAGTTCCCAAGGTCAAAAATTGCAAACTTTGTTCGTCGGAGAAAGCATGCATGGTTACGTGGCTACTTCAGTAAAACAACATTTTTTATCAGTCAACTGTGGAAAAAAATAATCTTAATATTCTCAAGATAAGATAATGAGCCCATGAAGTACAGCAACCATTCACCCAAATCTGCACTCACGCTAGACCTTTGCCATCTTTTCAAATCAAAAACACTAGCACTTCAATGTTTGGGGCATAACGTTAATGACAGCTGATGACTTTTCACTCACAAGACAGAAAAAGGTTGAGGGAGAAGAGGGGTTAATGCGTAAGAGACATCCTTCAGGATTTTCTTAATCCTAACCTCAGAAAAAAGAAGAAAGAAGAATGTTGATTAGTATTTAGATTTCATTCCATCATTTACTCTCGCTCTGTGTATTCTCCTGAGCTTCTGCATGACTGTAGGTGGGAGGAAGACAATGTTAACACAAGCCACTTAAGCCCACCAGTCTAATAATTCAAATGTCTTTGGCAGGCTATGCATTAGCTTGGCCTATTGCCTGCAGGGATTCTGCGAAGGTGAAAATATAGCTGGACCAATTGATTGATTAGAAAACATAAAATACGAATCCTTTCAAGAAGGAAGAGAGGAGACCAAAAAGTGAAAACTGGTACCTACAGTAATGAAGGATGGAGATGAGACGACCCCCCCAGAGAGGCTTCACAACAATCACTTAACAAACGAGGTGGACTAACTAAAAAGGAGAAGCAACTTCACATCTTGACAAAATCAAGATTAACATCTCTGATGTTTATGGGTCCAGACAGATGGGACACTGGTGCTGTTACAACACTTTTTCCCTAATCGCGGTTGTTACTGAAGTCCTGAACAGTCAAGTAGATTTCTGCTGAAACTCAAGTCAGTAAAAGCAAAATCTAGAGCTTCTTGTCCCGTTTAGTTTGTGCTCATGTAGGCTACATGAAACCTGAGCATGTGTTCTATCAGAGTGACACAGCTCTTCGTGATCAAAGTCTCACCTAGAGCTAAATTTTGCTCAGAAAGTTTCATTTTCTCCGACATCGTTACATATCGGATTTCAATATACTGTAGTAACATTATAAGGTGAGATAAACAGTTTTTAGTTATATCAAAAACCACTTGTGGAGGCTGGACATGAATTAAATCTATGGTACAGTTCATCTCACATGTCACGTGATTATTATTTGATGGACAACCAATGCAAACCAAAGCCACTTCCTCTGTTCAGCAGGGTGATTATGTAAACTTATAAAATCATCCAGCAAATATCTTTTTTGATCGCTGTTTATTGCACATTTTCTTTCCCCAAACAAACTTCGTTTCAAGTGCAACGATCGTCCCTGCAGCGCCGACGAACTGCTCCAATTTTTTGCTCAGCTGTGATGTTTCATTTGCTGCACAAGTTACACAAACACACTCTAATGGAGATGGAGAAGAAGAGAGAGACATGCTCCAGCAAACTGCCACATGTTGGGGGATTTGTTTACTGCATCCTGTCTCGTTTGAGATCAACACCCCGTAAAAGTAATGACACCCAGTGTGTGTGTGTGTGTGTGTGTGTGTGTGTGTGTGTGTGTGTGTGTGTGTGTGTGTGTGTGTGTGTGTATGAGAGAGAGAGACAGACTTATCAATCGCATTGAGGAAACTCACTGACAGATGTCTTTCTCTGTCTGACTCTTACATGTCTGTGTCTAGCTGTGCTGGCCTCAGGAGTTATACACACACATACACACACACACACACACACACACACACACACACACACACACACACTGAACCATAGAGTGTTTCATGCGTGTTTCCATTTACAGCACTTGTCTGAGTTTTCGTCTGCTGGGAATGGAACAGAAGTCAATCCCTGATAATATCATCCACCTCCACCAAGCAGCAGCAGCAGCTGATATTGTAGGACTGCGAATAGCAGACATACTTCACATCCGGTGTTGATACAGTAGGCTATGACTCAGCAATGACTGGCTCTGGCACGTCAAATAAACTGAACAGGGAAGGTGTACAAAACTCAATCCAGAAAAGAGTGGGGCTTATAACAGAATTTGAATCACATGCTTGATCCATCAGGTACAAATTACAGTCAATGTTAAATAATCCTCTTAAAAGACGGTGATACTTTAAAGATGGCGACAAGATTAGCCAGAGGCAGAGTTTCTGCAGCAACAGGACACTGTTTTATTGGGTAGTCTCTTCAGACTTTAACAGCTTTGGTTTTTTTTACTGTAGCAGACTTCTAGGATTCTTCTAATCTCACATGAACAAGGATGGCAAAGTTTGTCCCTAAAGTCATAATGAGCAAGACACAGTGCTCATGAAACTCCCAGCAGCCAAAGTCACAAAAGCACACACTGGCACATGGAGCGCCGACGCCACAAAGCAGGCATTAGCTGATAGGATGCCGAGACGTGTTAAGGGCTGCTAGAAGGGACGCAACCGTCTGACAGCTGCACACACACAAGCTGTGAATGGGAGGCCATTACACGACAACATTTGGAAGGAATATGTTAAACTTTTGCTCAGTTTTTTTTTGTTTTTTTTACTCGTACATCCAACTGGCATTGAAAAGGTATTTTATCCTCCATTTCCATGATTTGGATCAGTTTGGTGGATGATATGTTGAAATCCTGTGATTTCCAAAATGGTGAAAGAAATAATTCTGCTCTCAACACAAAATATAATAATTGTAGATAAATTTTTTTTAAAAAATCAACTTTCATTTAGTAAAGTAATGGAACTCAGTGTCTGGTCGGACCATAAGAACTCAATCAGGGGTAAATAAAAAGTTAAAAAGCATCTATAAATTTTGAAAAACCTACCTTCTTTATAATAATAATCTAGTTGAATCCAAAGACTCCTCACTAAATAGCATAAATTCTATATTCTTTTAAGAATATCTAAGTAATTATTTCTGTAAGAAGCTTGTGTCTCTGCCTCCCTCTTTCGCTGTCTCTCTCTCTCTCTCCCTCTCTGTTGCTTTCAGGGAGGCAGGGTGGTGATTGGTGGAAAAGGGCGTCCCTCATCCCAATCCGTTAAGTTAAAGCATGTGCCTGGTGAAGACCAGCGACAGATATTTTACTATCCGGTTCTCATTATTTTTCTCCTTCCTGCAGCAATAAAATCATGGGAGCCAAGAGCAGCTGGTCGACAGGAGGAGCAGAGGAGGCACCAGCCACGTCAGCCCCGCCCTGAGTCGCATCACATTGCCACACTTGTTGCCATCCCTTCCACAGCTCATGTATGGGGGGAAGAATTTCTTTCTCTGTTACGACTTACCAGATGCTGCGCAGTGGAGGATGCTGTCTTCCCCAGGACTTTATCCCCCTGTGAAGAAAGGAAAAGAGGTCATGAGGAAAGCGGGGCTCCTGACTCTACTAGTTATGCTGGTTTGGGCGCTCACATTGATTCGTATCCCTTCTCCATCCCTCTCTTATTCATCACTCCACCTTTTTCCCCCACGCACTCCTTTCAATTTGCATTAAACACACGTGCGTGCACACAAACGCTCACATTCACTGCGAAGTTTAGAAGAATATTTTGGGACAAAACGAAGATTTGTTTCTTCTCTAGAGCAGCAACGAGTATCACAGGAGGCCAGTCAGCATCTCCAACCATCCCAAATCTCTGAACAAGAGTCAGCAGCTACCACTCAATGCACTAACAATACATTAACACATACTCTGTATAATACATCATACTGAGGAAAATCCATCAACACATAAAGAACAAAAAAGTAAAGCCTGGAGTGAGCTCAGAAGCTGAGGGGAAAGGGTGGTCATGTTGGTATGAGTCAATTTTGTAGTCAGGGTTGAAAAATGACGCCGAATGAGGAGCAAAGCAAGAGCAGGTGTAGAGTTATAGATGGATGTATCGCTGCTGCCTTCATGAAAGCCTAGGTTATGCGTGAGTTTTTTGATTGTTTGTATTCAAATCAATCAGTAGTGATGATTGAAAGGCACTATTAATATCTTATCACCTTATAAAACTGAATTTTCATGCTGTTCCCAATTACCAAAAATCAATTCATGCAAATTCACCTACATGGTATCAGCAGCTACTGTAGTATACACATCTTAAGCCAGTTCCTCAAAAAGTGAAACTTCTAGCACCTGTTTGATTTGATGGATTAAAAACACACATATATTGTTTTATCTTAGTGCCGTTTCATTAAATGAAAGCATGTTCATTGTGTCATTTCGGTGTCATGTCATTTCGGTACTACGGTATATGAAATAATTATGATAGGAAAAAAGCCAGAAAATTTTTATATTAAAGTATTTAAGCATGGAAAAGAGGCCAACTGTGTAATTCAGTTTAATTTTTAGTGATACACCCCGCAATCTGTGCCAGCCGATGAAGCGGTTCTGAAGATGGATGAATGAATTAGTGATACAGTAGAAATATATGTCAATGCTAAACCAATAGAATATGACTTTATACTGACTGATAAACCACAATAACTCGATATAACACGATAATTCAGCACGATAAATTCTGAATTCAGTAACTAGGGATTTTGTACAGATTTATCTGACAGTGATCTTGAAAAATATCATCGCTAAAGTTGGACAGAGATTTTACGTCTTCTCTACACATACAAAAATAAATAAATTAATTAATTTATTTTTTAAACACAAATTACCTCCTCTTATAGACATTGAATTCAATTTACTGAATTCTTTAACCAGCCAGGAATGAAGTTTCATACATTTATATTACATTTTTTGTTCAATCAATAGCAACAGCTGGCTGAAAAACAAGAGTTCCGTTGGTTTCCCCTCTGAAAGTTAACACAAGTGTGGTGAGTATTTGTGTGCAGTAGACTTTTGTCAACATGGGGACATCTGATCATCTCTTTTTACTTCTGCCAGTCAGAATGAAAGACGCTGTCGTTGTACACCTTTATAGGAACTGTCAGGAGATGCATTATTCAAGGCTTGGCTACTTACATTATTGACTCTGATTACACAGTGTTTGCATTGGCACACTAAACAGCTAAATATCATTGTTTTTATTTACCACCACATTATTGTTCCACTCATCCATATTAAATGATTCACCCTGTGCCCCACTCATTGTACCTCTCTCTTCATCCATGTATGCCTACTTGTGTCTAATGAGCATTTTGCTGCCCACTGTACCTTGAAAATGCCACAGTATGCCTGTGCAGAGGAAGAAAGGGCTCAGGGGCAATAAGCAAACTGCGGGGGCAGAGCTGATTGCTTCAAAGGCTGTCAAAACTATATTATATGGCTGATCCCTGTCCAATTCACTTTCACAGTTCAATAGATTCTGTATGTTGCTACTGGAGAAAACAAAAGCAGAGATTGGCATCTCCTTGTTCTAACGTTAGATCGTGTGTGTGTGTGTGTGTGTGTGTGTGTGTGTGTGTGTGTGTGTTGGTGGTGGTCAAATGGGGTAACGGCTACATAGAGTGACCACATAGGTCAGGTTTGACACACTTTATTATTCATTCATTCATTCTGTCCTCAGCTGCGCTTAGCTCATCAGAACATACACAAGCAAAGACACACACACACATACACACACACACAATCTCCCCTCGGTGCAGCATTTACTGCACATATGTGCCTGGACAATGCACAAATGTCATGAGCAATAACTAAAATGTCACTCCAAATTCACTCACATCTTCTCAGCATTTAGCAGCTCGAGAGCTCAGAGAAAAACCTCACCTCGTCCCTTCATGTCTCCCTCTCTGTCTCTCTCTCCCTTTGTCTCTCTCTTTCAATTTCTTTCTACATACACATATGTCTGAGTATGAACATACCTGTCTAATTTCGGGGTAGCCGACAGGAATCTGTATCAAGGTCAGAGGTGATCTGGGAAGAGATGGCAAGAAAGAAAAAAGAAAAAAAAGTCCACCAGTAAAAAATCTGTTCACTAAGGGTTCAATTTGTGAAATTTGTGTATTCCCAGTAATCAGTATTAGTTTATCAATTTTTGTGATTACATTCAAAGCCATTTGGTCTAGATTGGAGAATTTTAGCATAGCAGACTATATATGAAGGCCTATCAGGAGAGTTTTGATAGATTTTTAACCATATTGTCTTCATAATCACAGGGTGACTATCTCCATTTTTGAAGAATAGATTATGTTTGATTTCTATTTGATTAAATGTGTAGCCTGCTGTTGGGTTTCCTTGTAAAGAAATATTGTTCAATTTCAATAAATAGGGAAGTTAAAGAGTTCAGCTGTTTTTCCCCCAGCATGATACAGTATTTACATTTTCTAAAGTCATCAAGCAGCACAAACAAGGGTTTTAAATTGGGATATTCCATTATGGGACAATCTTAGCACAGTTTATAATGATTCATGGAACATGAGGTTGGGTTGTCTTTGGTTGACTTTGACTTATATTCTTTGTATTGATATGAAATTGTAATCTGTCTCAAATTAGTTTTAGTCTTCAGAGTTTCCATATTTTGCTTGTTTGGGAATTTTTCCAAAATCAGTACTGGCCTTTTTTCTTCAAAACGGGGCAGCAAAGATGTCCTAATTTAATTCAAGCTGCTCCAAATCAAGATCATGTGCAGGGCTCACTCTGTGTGTGTGTGTGTGTGTGTGTGTGTGTGTGTGTGTGTGTGTGTGTGTGTGTGTGTGTGTGTGTGTGTGTGTGTGTGTGTGTGTGTGTGTGTGTGTGTGTGTGTGTGTGTGTGTTGTCTGGAAATCAGGAAGTCTGGCTGTAAAAAGACTTTTAATGCTCGATCTCAGAGCGATATTGTCAGCCTCCTTGGAGCACAAAGCTGTCAGTCAGTGGAAATTATAAAGTATAACCCATAATTTATTGTGTAATCCAGTCAGAAAAAAAATCAAAAGGAATAATAACTTCGATATTAAATGAAATAGCTTCACACCTTCTGTTTGACTCAATTAAAAAGAACAAAAGGCACAGATGCACACAGATACACTGAGCATCATACAAAACTCTCGTGCTTGTCGCACGGCTACCTTCACAGGACTTGGCAGGAAGTGCCGGATCCCTGGGGGCTGGAGCTTGTGAGCCTGGCCAAATGACACCCTGCTGGGCAACATGGCTCATGGAACAGTAGCCTCCTCCACCCAAAACCAGCACTAATGTATTTTCAAGATGAGGCAGCAGTGATCAAACCACTGACAGTAGGTGGGCTTTACAGGGACAAATCCGTCCTCTGTTGGCTAATAGCTGCAGCATCTGAAGTCAATCATTTCATTACAGAGGCATCCGTCTCATGGGTCTATTAGTGTCTGTCAAAATTAAGATGTTAATTCTCCACTGAAGATGAACACAGATTCCTTTGATGACTGGACTAGAAAGCTAAATGAGGTCGAGGTCCGTCCATCAAATGTTATCACAAAATTCAAAAAGGAATTTATGTCAAACGCAAAGATGCTGTGTTTTACATCACAAACTAATGAACAGGTTAAAAAGGTAACGGTATTCATTAAGCCTTATCATCTATCCACATATTAATTACCTGCAACAGACTACAGTTAATAAACATTCTATAGGTTGTGACATGACAATTTTTTGCCAATTCTTGATCACACAATCACAAAAAGGAATCAGAATGACGGAGAAAGTTTCATATTAATACAATTTACAGCTAAAGTTTCCCATTTAAGTCATTTGATCATTCTGTGTATCATATCAATAATCTTACCTCTTGTGTCCACAGCTGAATCTTGTTCTCACACTCAGCCTTAACTACCCTCTAGTGACTGGAAACCAACATTACAATTGCACCACCCTCAGCCTCCAGTCATGAGGAAGCAGCCGTACCTCAGCTTACGTTGCTACTTTTGAACATATACGCTCTTGCCAGACAAATACATCATGATATGTCCGTCCGCTGCCGGGTCTATTCCAAGCCTGAGAAATGAGAGAGAAATGCAGGAAGTCGTTGGAACATAAACAAGGCGCAATGGAGGAAGCAGGGGTCAAGGCGGTGCTTCCTGTTCCAAGAGCACCTCTGAGTGCCTGCAAACACATGCGAGGGAGCAGTGACACCGAAGAGTTCAAGTCCTGCAGTCTTATCCTTACCAAGGTCTTTACATGTAATTCTTTTACTCTGGTAACACAAAACATTAAGATAAACCCAGATTCTTTTGTCAGTCCTGCTTGAATTGATTGAATAAATTCTATTTCTGTCAGTTTCGATTAAATTTTGATTTCCTGTCTTTGGTTTTTCGATATTTTTTGCTGCAAATTAACACAAAATAAAATCTGTTCAAAGTCATTTGTGGGTTAGGAAAACCTACATTGTCAGATGTCCAGCTTGGATTAGATTCACTCAACGACTGGACAAAATAGCAGCATCTGGCCAGCATTATTACAGCATATCATAATGAATTCATAATCTGGTATTATTGAAGCATTTGGTATTATTCTCAAACTCATTACAGTAATAGGAATATAATGATTTCAAAGGGCCTCCTTGTTGGACAACAGGCAGGACGTAACCTATCTTGTTCCCATTCTCCCACTGACAGATTACCTCCGCAAATCAATGGAATCACCTCATTTCCCATTTCCATTGTGACATACTCCTCTAAATAATCTCAAAATATGCTAGCTCAGTTTTTTTTTTCTCTTTCAATCTCCCTTTGCTTTGCTGACAGTCCAGCGCTGCAGCCCACACGATGCTTTGGACCACAATGCTTACCGCGTTCCACTCAAATGTCTTATCAGCACTTCAGAAAAGATGCAGTGCCTTAAATTTTAAGGGAAGACATATGGTATACATGGGAATTATCTTGACTGACTGAGTGTTGTGTATACAGTAGGAGCATCTGTATCTTAGTCGATGAGCAGTGGTGAAGGGAGAATGTGAAAGCTCTGAGGGATTTGGGAGAAAGGATATGATTGCATTTATGTCCCATCAAGCAGCTTGCTGGATCCAGGGGAATGCCTAATATATATCTGTATTTGGTCGCCAGCTTACATCTGTCTGCTTATGGATTTATGACTTCAAAACTATTTGGAAAAAAGATGCCTCTCGACAGAGCCAGTGACTAATAACTAAAGCTGACAGGGGTGGCAGGAAAACACACACACACTATGGATAGACGTACCGACAAGACTCGGCGACAAGGAACAAAGGAGTCGGAATCTGACACATTCTCTCTGACAGTAGGATAAAACTCACTCACCCCTCGAGCCACGCTAACACACACACACACACACACACACACACACACACACAACACACACGCATACAGACACACACACACACACACACACATCTTAGTTCTTCATCTGTCACACAGTTTTCTCACAAACACGCACATCATGTTTTCACACATAAAAATAGTCATAGTAAAGCTTTCAAATCTTCCCTTAAAAGTGTGTTTATTCTCACTTTATTTAATCTTTCACATACGGAGAGGTACACATACACACACACACACACACACACACACACACACACACACACACACGGATGAGAGCAACAAACATTTATACGACTGCTGGTGGATCCACAGACTGAGGGGATGAAGTCAGTGTGAAGTTTGTCGTCTGATTCACACCGTTCATAAAAATGTAACACTTGTTTTATGTACAGTTTCAGATATAGAGTTGCTCTCAATACAAAATGGAGCTTAGCAGCACTTTTTGAAGATCTCATCATGTCCTTTCTGTTTAAGAGTAATGTGCCAAACTTACAGGTAGCTATTCAAATGAGTATAAAATGTAATCTGAAAAAAAGACTGAATTTGTTTGATTTAGTTTGACTTTACTATTGTAATTCCTCGACATATGCTGCTCAATGTTGTTGAAAACACGACTTAAAGGATTTGAAGGGATTCTAAAGGACTCTTTTGAAAGCAGATATGATACTGCACCCAGATTAGATAAAATGCTAATGATCATCCCAGCCCATTTGCAGATGAAACCAACTATATTCTCTGGACAATAAAAGTGGTGCAAAGAAAGATTAAAGAGCGACATACAGAGCTGCAACATGGCAAGTTGGCAAACAGCAGTAGTTTAGCGTTGGCCACTTGGGGGCAGCGGAACAAGCTGTTAACACAACAATGATATAATGTTCTACCACTATGCACATTAGTCAACATCTAGCAGACAAAGAGAAACATGAGCATTAATTTGTAGTCCACAAAATGGATGTGATCCCTCGTCTAGATCGTGTGATCATAATGAAGCTGTTATGGTTCTGGCTTTGCATCAGCAAGACTAAGCAGCCAAACTTTCTGTACTTTCCATTGTTCTTCAACATGCATGAGCATTTTTCATCTTTTTTTTTTTCTGTCATTGATTAAAACAATGCTACAAGAGTAGCATTTCTTGGCTAAAGGGCAGTGAGCGATGATGCTCTCTGAGCAGAATGAAAAGTGGGTATAGTTTGCTGTCTTGTGGCGGTGGATTTACAGAGCAGGTTACAGTCTGTCTATGAATTAACACTGTAGGTCTTCAATATTCAGAAAAACCCCATGTCTTGATTTGAAGCCGTCGGGGAAAAGTGAAGTCTGTAGAATCGACACTCTGCTCCGCTTATCTACAAGGTGTAGGAAGATTTATTTATTCAGTGGATTTGTACTCGCTGTTAACTTCAAATGCATACTGACTTGTACATAAATACCTGAGGCTGCGGTTGCATATTTAATAGCCTGATGGCTGATCGGGATGAAGGGTCTATTTAAGGTATATCCATAACAGCTCTAATAGTTCTTGTACAGACTTTGTAGCACTCAGGCCTCATTCATTCTGACATGTGGGCAAACATGGTGCTGCAAGTGGAATGTGAATCGGCAATAAAATTAAAATTAAATAATGAAAGAAGGAAGCGAGAGGAGAATGAGAGTGAGAACTGGAAGGAGGTAAAAAGGTGAAGTTGTGGATGGGTGGTGGGGGTGGGGTGGGGAGGAAGAGATTGTGTGTGAGAGAGGCATTTAATCCCCAGAAGCATCCTGACGGCAGCTGCTCTGTACAGATGGGGACAAGTGGATGCTGAAGCATGCATGTGCGCGCGCACACACACACACACACACACACACACACACACGCACACACAGACACCCACACACATGCACACACATATATCGTGTCATAGAGAAAAAAAAAGCCCTGTCGAATGTTGGAACCTTTTTCCAACACCCTCGAGGATCGTGCTAAACATAAGGTAAGGGAGTTTGGTTGTATTCCATAATTTCCCATTGTACTAAGGCCACTGGAACTGTGTCATCAGCTGATTAATGAAGACAATGCTCTTTCTGTTTCTCCAGCCCTCCCCCTCTCAGTACATTATCTGGAGTTTTCTATTTATTTCATGCTGCAACACAGGAGTTTGTAGCCTGGATTATCGGGGGAAATGAATGTTTTATGTCTAGTTCATTTCTGCTGTTGATGCTGAATGTATGCAAGCTCCACATGAACCCACTTCATCATGAGTAAAACCCAAAAAACCAGAGCCTGTTTCTGGTGTTGCAGGGAAACACCAGCTGGTGTAGACTCTCTCTCTGGGTCAGGTCCTCCACGAGACAAACATAAATTTGACCGGCCATCCCTGATGTGAGAATGATGCTGTTTGACCTCTTCAACATTGGCTCCTCAGTTCCATGAAGCTCCTAATGAGATGCTTAAGGAAGGTGGACTTTTGCCTTATGAGGGCTCCATAACCGCCGGGTTCAAAATCACATTCATTCAGACCTTTTCACCCCATGCCCTCTGTTAGCTTTGAGCATCACGTCACTTTTCACTCTTGAAGGAAGGACTGTGAAGCAGCCGGAGGTGCTGCTTTTGCAGTTGAATATGCAGGTAATTCAAAACGTTTTATTTGTGTGCTTTAAAGCTGATACCATCAGATCGACCTCAGACCTTTTCTGCCTGAGCTATCTCTGCATTTGGCGCCAGGAGTTTCCCGCGAAGTTAGAAACAACATCAACAAATAGAAAGCATCGCAAAATAAATTGTGAGAAAAAAAACCACACGAGTCATCACGCTTGCTTTTGACTCATTCTTACATATTCTACCGCTTTTAACCGAGTTGTTTGTGGCGCCGTTACCTTATTAATCTATCATCGCTCGTTTCATTTAAGGGTGGAGGATTTATTGTCAGCTCAGGCATGGAGGTGAGGTCACGACTTATCATTGGGGCAGTTTGCGACAATAGCCATTGTTCCTGGGACCAGCAGGAAGTGCCTGCACGGGGCTTCCTGCTGCAGATAGCATACCTCTGAATGACAGAGAGGTGTGTTTGTGCCTGGTTTTGTGTGCGTGCATGTGTGTGTGTGTGTGTCATTCATTCACACTGTCTTTGTTGTTTAGTTGATGTCATTGCTTGTTTGGTCACGATACACTCCCTCTTCTGAAAAATAGCGCCGCCATCATTTTCTCTCTTTTGTTGTCTAAGTATTGAAAATGGTACAGTCACACAACAAAGCAGTTTTAGCTAACTTATTTTCTATTTAAAACTCTACTTCCTGTAAATTCTGTCCCTGTAGAATAGTATTGTATTGATGATAGATGTCACTAGTCTGTCCTATTAATTTGATCAGAATGTGAAAACAGTTCTAAAGAAAAGGATCAGGTATCATAATGTTCTGTTCAGAGTTGAGTGCTGATTTCTTTGCATGTAAACCGAAGCAAACAAATAAAATAAGGCCTATGTGACTGTGATCAGGTCAGTTTAAGTCCCTCATTATTGATGACATTAAAAGCAACAGCGACATCATATTTGGAAATAAAACAAATCTGCTTAAAACCAAACAAAATAGCAAAGTAGCTGCTACAATATCACAGCACTTTGTAACTGTCAGTCCAACAATAGATTTTTCCATGCTCCTTTATTTATCCCCTCTGTAAAATTATAGACTTGATCAATTTGGATATTGCGACTGAGAAGCAGAAAATAGCCAACTTGGATGTTTCTTCAGATGGAGATTTTTTTTTTTTTTTATCATACTGTACTTTCTTTTCTGTTGCACAGTAATGATAACAATTTTCTCGTTTCGCTCTCACTTGGTGCCATTTTTTCTCACTCACTGGTGAAATGTGGAGCCATTGTTTTTTTTTTCTGTCTTCTACTGCAATCCTGAAAGCCTTTTGACCCACAAAGTAGGGTTTTGCTGATAGATTGATGCTTTCACACAGCGACATTAGCTGAATTGCTGGCGTTCAGAGGCCCACGGTGCCACTCTGGAACAAATGCCCTGGAATTTTCCCAAATAATACCCCCATCTGTGTGTGGTACAGCAATGATCTGTGGCTAAAATCAAAAACATATATCTGTCTATTTGTCAGTTTGACTGTCTAGATTTTATTAATCATTGTCGATCTCAAAGAGGTGCACCGATGGAGGTGTGTAACCTTTCGTATGAGGAGCTGAAGGCAGATAGAGATGGATGTAGGGGTGGAGAAGGGCAGGAGGAGGAGATGTGGGATTTTGTAATGACAGCAAAGGTATTAACACCTGGTGACACTGGCACAACATGGTATTATGGCCTGGTAGAAAGGGGACTCAGAGAGAAAGACATTAAAGAAGACATGAACAGACAACAAAGATCTCAATTCCAGAAGTCAGCCCAGGTTCTCTATATGTCACTGGAGATCACCAAAGACCAGCATCCCATCATTGAACTTTGAACTTCATCACACGACCCTGGATTTTAAAATCCCTATGAGTCATAATTACTTTGATTAAAGGGAAACAATATTTTTTATTGATGGTGGTTTTCTAATGTAATGCGTCAGATTTGTCATTATGTAATATTTGAACAAGCGTTGTCAACGTTATTGAATAATTTAGAAAACAAAATCTTGTAATCACACTGAAAAACTTACCTGGATCCAGATGTGATCTGGAACTTCACTGACATATAATTGATTTTTGGGGGGGGGGGTGATACAGTATCTCCCCAAAGAAATTCAAATCAAATTCATTCATAAATTTTTGTGTAATTCTGCTAGCTGTCAGGAAGAAAAACAAAAAACAAACAAAACAATGCTGCCAAAAACAAGCTCCTTGGCAGTGGAAACAATGGAGACATTTGTTGGAACCGAAATACAACAGTTTCAAAGCAAACATTTCCTTTCTAAGAACACAGCTTCACAGAAAGTTTAAGTCACCATAGATGTAATGTAACCTTCAGATAAAGACTTTTTAGGATCAACTGAGTTTTTATATGTGCACGTATTAACTTTTTGGATGCACAACAATAACTGTGAAAACATCAACTTATAAAAGCTTGATGAGTAATTTTCTGGAAATCACGTTTCTTTTTTGGGTGTCTAGCAGACAGAGACGTCCTTATTGATCTGACTCCCATCTGTGACACCTGGTGAGTGGAAGAAGCTCTGTGGACGTCCACTCAAGCAGCTCGATGATGTCGATGAGTTTTTAATAGTTTTGTGTTTGTGACTCTGTCAGCTTGTCCACCCGCAATGACGACTCTGCATCAGGTACACATACTCAGATAGTTTCAATGAAACAGAGACGTTCAAGACTCAAGCAATTATTTTTGATTTAAAATACCTATTGGGTATTTTAGTACTCTGTTGGTCTGCAGTATTGTCACTATCAGCAGCTCATTGTTGATGACATTTG